>NC_081837.1:5247500-5400000 GCF_030867095.1 Alligator mississippiensis | reverse complement strand
TGTAATCTAAATCATTTTTTATTCCTAGTCAAAAGGTGAAATTGTAAGGGATTGCTTTAAAAACCATGTTATTTCTAATGAACTTCTCCTAGGAATATCTTTTTTTTGGGGGGGGGGGGGGGGAGGGCTTTATACAGTTTGTTCATCTTAAGGAATCTCTTTACCTTCTATTCTTCCATCTCTGTCTGGTCTTCAAGATATGCTAATCAGTGTGTAAGTATATCCTTTCAAATAATTATCATATATTATACTCTACTCATCTCTGTATAATTTCCTCATATGCATAATCGTATTTGACTTCCTTATGAATGTGAAAACCATCTTACCTTGGGCAAGTTAATCTTCATTGATTGAATATCAAATTCATTTGAATGTGTTAGCAAAGCCTCTCTTCCCCCCACCCACCCACCCACCCACCCCCAAAACAGCAGAAACCTGAAGAGGCGCACGCATCTGCTATTCTGCTGCTAAAGAATATTTTGTGTTTATTTTGTCTTTACCTCTCATTTTGCTCTTTAAATCCCGCTTTCCCTGACCCATTTTCTCTCTCTCTCTCTTTTTCCTTCTTTAAATAAACATTAAAAAGAAACCCTCCACCAACAAGGCTCGCTTTATTTTCAAATGCATAATGTTTCTTTCAGCCTGCGCTTTTGAGAAATAGAATTAAAAAATCCTTAGAACCTGGATAATAATGAACTTCAAAGTGGGGGGAGCAAAGCCAAAATTCCTTGAAAAATGCAATCAATCCAGGAAATGCCAGTGCGAGAAATTAGTCTTTCTACTGACAAGAAAAAAGAAGAAAAGCCCTTGTAGTTTTCAGTAGCACCGGGCCTCCCGTGTAAAATACCGCTCCTTCTTCTTCAAGGCAGGCCGTAAGATCTCCGCTTTCCAAATGTGAGTGTTTTGAATCCACGAGAGGTGACATGGCACGAATAGAGCGAAAGCAGCTGGGATCTAGGCAGTCTTATGTGGATACTGCAACCTAGAAGGTGGATCCCCCCGATCAGGCTGAGCGTCACAAGTCTTGCAAGGGCAGGGAGGTTTAAACCAACGTGTTGCTTTGGCTTGAACAATAGAGGATGCTGGTGGGAGCACACATGGGCTCTGACCCTGCACTATTACCTAATCAGCCTCAAGAGCTTCGTGGCGCAGGGTAATTGGACTTTTGTGCACGTCTCCACGGGCTGCGAGCTCTGCGCTCCCCCTTGGAGCAGGCACGTTTGCAAGGTCTTCAGTTCAGTAGCAAAAATGGTGCTTCCTAAGAGCCAACCTTGGGCAAAACCCTTCATTGACTTGGGGAGTGTAACACACTCTGGGAAAGATCCTACAGCCCCCGGTCCTGATCCTGGATAACAGGGACCGATCTGTGCAGGGGCAAGGCTTTAAATGCCCAGTCTCTACCTGAGGCAGGGGATTCCCAGCTCAACATGCACCACGTTAGCTATTCTGGTTTAAAAAATAAAGCAAGCTTGCCATACTGCCTAGTGTGCAGCCCCTGGAACTGAGCCCCTGACAGCCATCTGCTAATGCCCCTATCTCAGCTTGCCAGTCTGAGATATGGGCATAAAGAGTTACACCTACAGTATCAGTCTATTTAATGTAGGCAGCCACCGAGAGTCAGAAGGCTGTTGTCGAGCATGGGGGGAAATCATCGTCCAAAGGTGACATCTTCATAGATTCATAGATGCTGGGGTCAGAAAGGACCTTAACAGAGCATCGAGTCCGACCCCCTGCCTGGGCAGGAAAGAGTGCTGGTGTCAGATGACCAGATGCCTATCCAAAGTCTAATCCAGAGGTCTTCTTAAATCATAGATAGCATTGCATGCTTATTCTAATTCCCTTCTTTTTATCCTCACTTCCACCTCCAAGATCCTTTGTGTCCCCTTCTTAAAGGCCAGAGGTCTACTAAGGTCTCCCTCTGTTTATACCTCTGTTGTGCCAGGTCGCAACCTGCCAGCTGCAGACTTTCGGAAAAGGTCACCCAGAGTGGTGGAGGGATCTCAAACCTCGGACGTTTTTAAGGCCTGGACAGACAAAGCCTTGAGTACGATGATCTAGTTGGGGATGGTCCTGCTTAGAGCAGGAGGTTGGACTAGATGACCTCTTGAGGTCTCTTCCAACCCTCATTTTCAACGAGTCTACTGGCATTTCTCCCCAGCTTACCAGAGATGGCTTCTTGCTGAACAAAGTTGAGGAGTAGGCTGTTTCCATTGCACTTCCTGGCCCTGGATTTGTTGGCACCTGTTATAAAGAGGGGTCGCTGCCTTTGAGTGTCCATGCTGAGGTGCCAGGCCTGATCCTGCAGCAAGCTCTGCACTGCCTGATGTCTGTGCCCAGGTGGAGTCCAGCTGGCTTCAGTCAGGCTTTGTCCAGATGCAGGGCCCTGGCTGCATCGGCGCAGAATGGTACCCGGGGTTTTTCGGTCAAGCTGGGTACCCGGAGATCCCACTGACCTCTCCAGAGTCCCAGGCTCTGCTGTGCTCCCAGATGATGTATTGAAGTTCTGTTATTTCTCCCCCCGCACAAGGGTGCAAATTCTGTTTTGCTGTTTTTATTTTTTAAAAGAGAATGGGATGGAAAAAAATCAGCAAGGCAAACATTCATGCATCCCAATGGCATTCAAATCTCCCCTGGATTAGGCTTCTTGCTGGCCTCAGCTGGAGTAGACACCAGCAAATCTGCACTGGGGAAAATGCCCTGGTGATATTTTCTTATCCAGCTTTAAGGAAGCAAATGATATTTTCATTTAAAATCCAAACTTGCACTTAGTGGGGCTCCAGCAGGCTTTGGGGATAGATGCACTGTTCTCATTATGGCTTTGTCTTATGTTGCTTGGCTGTATCCGGGCTGTATGGCAACGCACGGGCAATATGAATATGTCTGCTATTCCAATTATGCCTGGACCTTCTCCACAAGCTGTTTCACCTCCAAGGTCTTTCAGGCTGCTCATGACCATGTAGCCACCTCAGTCATCACCTACTGCCTCCAGCTCTCGAGTCCTGTTTTCCATGCTTGTAATTTAAATGTAATAAATAAAAGCAAGCGTAGGTCCCTGTCCTGAAAACCTGAGTGGTTCCTCCACAGGCAGTAAGGACTCCACTCCTAGACTTTCGGTGGGAGCCCTTCTAATGACTTCATGGGGCGATGGATCAAGCTTACAATTCCTAATACTGCGATAACATTTGTGCAGATGGACGGCTGCACTTGAACAGTCCCAGTGACTGAGTGAGCTGGGCGCCCTGCCCATCTCACTGGAGGATCGGAGGCAGGCTCTTGCATTACTAGGCCCATATTTATTTTCAGCTAGTTTAGTGTGAAGAAGGAAACGCACAGTCCGTGCCGGTGACTTTGCTGTCACTTTTTAAGTATTTGTGGAAAAACCAGTTAATACCACGGGCCAAGATGACGCGAGGACAAATAAAGCAAATGCACTGGATGTTGAGCACTAAATCTGCAAAAAGCGTGCATCCAACTTGCACGTGCAAAACTAGCCGTGCTGACCGAGCCAGGCTAATTGCATATGAAATGGGCAATTAACTGTGCACACAATTAACCACTCAACGGGTGGAGGATTTCTGTTTTTGTATCCAATCGCACCGCCTGCACGTGTAACCCCAGCAAGTCTTTTTCAAAAGGCATGTACAGCCTCCTGCCCTAAAGAAGCAGGCTGAGGGCTGGTTAATCGCTGGGCACCGTGCTTGCAACCTTTGAAGTGCAGGGAGCGGCTTGCATGCAGGGCCAGGATGAAGCAGTTTCTTTAATAATTCTTCCGAAAAGTTTTTCTCGCTTTGTATGCGTTCCCAGAGAGGTCACAAATTGCTGGTCTGGCCAAGGTCCCCGGGGAAAGGTGACCAGAGGCAATGGGGGACATGGAGCAGCTTTGCCACGTGCATCATCTATCAGGCCGCGGACACCATCTTTCAATGGGGATTTAATGATGATGAGCAGCGGACCCCTTCCTGCTTTTACGTCACCCCTGGGATGCTGCAGAGAGACAGGCTTTCACGGCCGGCTTGCACTTTCGCTGACCTTTGAACCCAGGGGCCAGCACTTTTATGGGGATGAAGCGACACAGTTCCTGTAACCTGCCTCGGGGGCCCTGAAAAATTAGACTGAATCAAAGCAGAAAATGAGTTTTCATTTATCTTGTGATGATGCACGAGGTTACATGAAAGACAAATAGCTGCTTCTGACTCTTCCTTTATCATTGTCACTGCAATTAATAGGCTGTGGCCTTCGTTACTGTGTTAGCACTAAAGAGACTGTGGGCCCCGGGGGACGCTAACAAGAGGAGAAAAGCAGTCCAATCTTCTAAAAGTTCTGTCATGTTAAGATATGCTAACCTGTTTCTTTTTAACTTGCTATTAAAGTGCTAGTGACTCAGCTAGACAAGCAGAACATTGAAGTTGCCAAACCTAATCTGCTACCTCAATCAGCCACCGCATGGCTTCATAGTCACTTAGATCTTCCCACTTTTGGGAGGGCCAGAAAGGGCAAGCTGAAGAATGGAGAGTTTTGATGGCAGGGGAGGAAGAAAAGAGACCTCAAAAGAGCTGCATTAAGGCTTTTAAAAGCATGCACGTGTCGTACTTTCTCACCGCATCGCTATAGGCAAGGAGAAGCTATTTCACTAAGGTTTAATGGGTTTTAGTGTCACTTATCAGTAGGCACTGAGAGGTCGCAGAATCATAGACACTGAGGGTTGGAAGGGACCTCAGGAGGTCACATCTAGTGCAACCCCCTGCTCAAAGCAGGGCTGTCCCCAGCTACATCATCCCAGCCAAGGCTTTGTCTAGCCGGGTCTTAAAAACCTCCAAGAACGGAGAGTCCACCACCTCTCTGGGCAACCTGTCCCAGTGCTTTACTACCTACTGAGAAAGTTTTTCCTAATTTCTAACCTCAACTTCCCTTGCTGCAACTTGAGATCGTTGCTCCTTGCTCTGTCAGAGCAACCCAGGTCCACCCTAGGGCACACGCTCCAGTCGCTGGTACTACAAAAGCATCAGGAGAAAGGCCAGTCTCGTACCTGGCTGAACTTAGGAAGCAGAGAAAGTCCCATGAGCTAACCTGTTTTCCTCTCCTTGTCCACGTTCTCCTGCCTTGAACCTGGGACGCCAAAAACACCCAGAGACAAAACTTATCCACATAATTAGAAGCTTAATGAAATCGAGCCCAACTTTTCAGAAGACTTTGCGGCCTCAGGTTTACATTAAACTTTGGGGTTTCCACTAGGATCTCTCTGCGCTGTGACCCTGCTTTTGACCTTTATCAGCCAATTTCTGGTGCTCGAGCACTTCTGAAGGCTTTGGTGCGTTATATCCTTGCGTGATTGCTGCACGGTTCTCTTTAATTGGTGCTTTTGGAGGTTAATTGAAAAGGAATCCATGACTGGCAATCAAAATCACGAGAATTTTGTAGGGATTAAAGTTGTCCAGAAACATTTGGGGGGGGGGGGAAGGGGGAATATTTATCCAGGAAAATGAAATTTCCAGTTTGCAGATGCACACAGAAGTATTCAGTCCTATTTTTCTGCTCTGCCCCAGATGGCAGGTGGCTTCCACAGATGTTAGATCCAGTGATGGTAAAATAAGGGGCTGTACGAAGGCCAGGTCAGGAAAGGAAGTTGCCAGGAGTATAAAGGCTCATTTAAATCTAAAGGCAGTGAAGACACTCATAGTCATTTGGAATAAATGGGATACTTAAAGCCTCATGATGGCTAATCTCTGGTATGACATTTGTGGAGAAGGAGGAGGAACAATTTAAATAGAGGGGACTGTGCCACTGATGAGTTATCCCTGCTTACTCATCATAAGCGGAGCTAATTGTCGTAAAAATAAATTGGCACGTCAATGGCACCTTTCAAATCAAGGACTGCAAGACATTTTGCAAATGTTAATGAGCTGAAAGGCACATCCTTGTGTCCATTTTGCAGATGGGGAATTGAGGCACAGAGGCACTGCCATCTTCTAAAGTCCCTGATTCATCGGGTGATCCTGAACAAATCATTTAACTGTGCAGTGGAGAATGTCAAAGCCCTGATTTCTAGGCCGCTTCCCTGAAACTCTCCTCTGCTGGGGTGATGCAAAGTTGTATTCTCGCTGCTGTTTAAGCAGAAGGTGCCACTTCACCTTGTGATGCAGGGAAACAGGGATTCAAACGCAGTCCTTCATAGAGACAAGAGCCCACCCGGAGTCTGGGTATGGTGAAGCAACTCCTCGTTTTCCTCAGCCACCTTATATTCTGAATCTCGGCAGCTGAGCCAGTTCAGAATGAGCCCCAGAGACAATTATACTGGGATCGTATTGGTGGGAAAGCTGTTTGCGCCTAATACCGGGCAAGGAGAGAGGACGGGCAATGTGGGGAAAGAAGAAATCTAGTAGCTTTGCTCTCTCGGCTTGTGGCCGAAGCCTTCTCCATCTGCCTGTAATTAAAAAACAAATGATATGGAGAGTATATGCTTCCCTACGGAGACACACTGTCCATTCCCACCACAGAGATGAAAAGTCTAACTGCCATTAATGGAGTGGCTGGGAAAGCTTTGCCGTACATCCACTCCATCATCTATTTATGATGCTTGAAAAAAGATCAATAAAAGCTATATGCAAAGGTCTATAAATTTAATGTTGCATGATCATTTAGTATCAGTTGTTTTTTAGATTAATAACGCAAAGGATGGGCCACAATCTTGGTGCATAGTAAAGAACTGCCGAGCCCTGTAAGATATACATTGGATTGCCTCCTTCTACCGAGCCCTTTGAATGATGCTCATTCACTTAGACTGTACTCAGGAACAAGCCTTCCTCTGTGTTTGCACTGCACCTGGCAACAGGGTGTTCGGACCACAGCTAATGCTCAGGGTGCTAACTGGAAATATTAATTGATAATAATAATAAAAGGGGAAAATGATTCCAAGGGTCCTGCCATTGGAAGGGGGAATTGGCTGTCAAAGAGAAAAGTGCAGAGATTTTAGCAGAACCTCTTCCGACAAATTAAGGACAAACTAGCTTGGAGATTTAAGAACTGACCTGAATCTTTGCCCCAAAAGGCCTAAAGCTGACTGGAACAATTTGTGGCATTCAAATACCTTTATGCTGTCTGGCTTGTGATTTCCAAAGAAGTGCAGTTAGGAGATGGAAGGTGAGAGTATCTTGCTAGGTGCAGTGCATCTTGAAGAGATGCTTGCATGGCATCAACAAGACAATTCAGAGATGCATGTGGCATTTTTAGGTTGTAGTCTAATATCTTTCTAAGGTCAGCTCTGGGCTGGACTGGCAGGATGTTGGCTCACTCTCCCTATGGCAGCGGTGGCAGGAAGAGCCAACCAGGGAGTGTCAAATAGGACTCTGCTGCTTTCAGAGCATGTCCACGTTCCTCATATTCATGCTCCTCGCTTGGAAGATCACTGCGTGTTGCACGAAAGCAGCCTGCTGCCCAGGCTCCTGGATCTCCTTAGGGATAGGGGGGAGATACGTGGATCCAGGATGAAAGGGAAGATGGAGCACTTCACACCTCCACCTCCCCTCTGCCATCTGATCTCAGGTAGGGTCTCAGGGAGGCGCTTGTTTCTTCGGTGCATGATGCTCAGCACTGTGGAGAGGGAAGAGATCTCGGATGTCCCTGTAGCAAATGTCACAGTCTGGGGACAGAAAACCCCAGTCACAATGTTTGCTCTCTCCTGGATGCCACTGGCAAACTGCTCTGCTTCCCCTGTGCCTGGGATGAAAGCACTCTGCCTTTCTCCACCAGCTGCAGAGGAGGCCAAGGACTGGCTCATTGCAGTGACCACAATATGTTATGGTTCAGTGGAAGGACCTTAAACTTACAGACAAGGACAAGGCAGTAAAAGATGAAGCACCTGAACCCCCCTATTTCCAGATTACTAGACCCCAGGTGTGTGCTAGGGAGCAGTTAAATTTCATCATTACCCTTTCTTCTATGGTATTTTTTATAGTCCTTTTTACTACTGGCACTAAAGGTGCCGGACGCATCCCAGGAGCTAAGAGGACATCACTCGTCAACCTGACTGCTCAGTGATATAAAAAAATGACAAGTCCTGGCTTAATCTTTCTGATAACTGTGTTCTGCATGGCCCATCCATCTCCATGGAGGAGTTTTGGTGAAGCCGGAAGACAAGAACATCACAGCATTTAAGAATGAAAAATTAAGTGCCCTTTTTAAGCACAGCATGGAGCTTATTACCGCAGAGGCGTTAGCCTGCTCCTCCAGGTTGTGTGCCTGTGCGTCTGCGCTTCTCTTTATTGAAGTCCCCTATTTGCAGGGCTTTAATCGCTTGACTAAAAAAATGGGCTGCCGGCGGGAAATAGATGCGTACAAAAAAATTCAGAGAGCGGTGCAGGGGCAGACGGACAGAAGGAAAGGCCCCACGATGCCGATGTGACAAACATAGGCAGGAGGGCAGTCCAACCACCTCCTGCACCACTCTGCCCGGTGCTTTCGAATCTATCCTGAGGAGCCCACCTCCAGGAGGGACTGCACAACGGTGCTGCCAACCTGCGAGATTTTACCACCAGCCTTGATTTGGTGGCTTTCTCAAAGCACCAGCTCCGGGATTCAAGTGATTGTGCAGGAATCTCAGCTTTCACATAAAAAAAGTCTGGTCTAGCTTTGGAAAGAAACCTTGGAAATGCGGGTCTTGAAGGTCCAAATATTAGAAGGCAAATAAAAAGGACTTAAAATGTATTTTTTTTTAAAGTGTCATGATTTTTGTAATGCTCCAAGTTGGCAATGCTGTTTAGCTCAGTGATCTATTAACTCCTTGCTATCTCTTGTGAAACATGTCATGCATGTTTTCTAGGAGATTTCTGTAACAGGAGCTCAGGTCAATGAAGAACCAACATGGGGCATATCGGCTTCAAGCCAGCATCAGATGGTAACCTACTTTTGGGCACAGTAAACCACACAGTCAAGTCTGATTATCTCTAATCCACCCGAGAGACAGGGCCAGAGCGTTACGAGAAGAAAGTGAAGGGATTTGTTTGAAAAAAGGAAGACATGATAAATGGAGATCCAGAGAAACACACATCTGGGTGCATGTGTATGTAAGAAGGAGGGTGTGACTGGGTGTATTTATTATAAGGGTCAGATGCTCTTCTCCAACACGGGCTACCCCGGGGTGGAGTATATTGTCACGTAACAAGAGCGAAGTGTTGCAAGACCCTGCATTATTCCCCCCAAACACTCTGCCGCTCAGGCCACGCTGCCGAAGAGCAGGTGGGAAACAGCAGCTCGAAAAGCAGGGCTGAGTCTTCCTGCTCAGCACTCTCCCATCCAGCCACAGATGTTGTGTGAACTGCCAGCATAGCAAATTGTAATTTAATTAACTCTTAAATTTTCACATAATCCAGGCTGACAGGGCTCTTTCCTCCCTCCCTTCCTCTTCCCCAGCGCTCCCTTGGTTGCAAAAGTCCCGTCCGCATTGTTGTTTTTGGCAGGCTACAAGGACTTCTGGAGGAGCCAAAGTTGATTAACTCGTCTCCGAAGGACCACCTAGAGTCGCTCGGGCAGAGTGCGCGCTCCCCACCCAGCTCCCACCGCGGGAAAGGCCTTGCTGGAGGCAGGCAGCGCTGAGCTGTGCAATACACTGACCTGATGAGCAAATGGCTCTTTTGATGGATACTTGTCTGAAGCTGTATCTGGGCATTGGCTGTTCCTGGCCCTGCCCATGAAGTCCGCTGTGTAAGTAAACCGTTCAGCATGAATTTTGGTTCTGGGGGGAGAGGCTGGATGGGATGGCCTTGGTGGCCGTCCCCTCTTTCAGCTTTGGGTAGGCGGGGAGAACCTCCTCCGCTGCCTGCGTCACTCATGAATGGGAGAGATCACTTCTAGGGGCAGGTGAAGACCCGTCTGCAAGGTCATTCAGCCCCTGGGATGGGATGGTTGACAAACTGTTTTCCATAGGCAAAACACCTTTCTCCAGCTAGCTCTATGTGGCACTTCTGGAGCATCTCTCACCCCCCTGCTTTGCTATGGTGAGCGAAACCTCACCACAACCTTGCGAACCTACCTTGGGTTACACGTGGGCTGATTGGATTTAAGAATCCTTAGTTAAAATTTCCCATGTTTTCAAAGTTACTGGCTGTCCTGAGTTGATTTCCTCACGCCTCGAGTAATGTAGCTCTTCCCTCCCTTGCCCGCTGTATCTCATCATCCAGATGAGGCTTCCCCGGCACTCGGGCTGCAGGTGCTACCGCAACGCCAGTAACGAACAACAACGATGTTCCTAGCAAGTACAGGTGCAATCCAGGTGCAATTTTGCTCCATGTACCAGGTAAACTAAGGAAACAGGTGATGTTTAATGTCCATTTGAAGGAGGAAATGGCTTGGTGGGTGCTTCCCCTAGGTTGCTGGTTCAAATCCAGCCTAGTACATAACAATTATTACCTCCTAGGGTAGTTGAATATTAAAGGAATTGGCTGATCACAATCCTGTTGCTAGCAGGTGCCTGTCCATGTCACAAGGCCGCCTATTTTAGTTTCTCAGCAAAAACCAGAAGCTCTGTTGGCAGTTGACACCTAACCCGTAGCAAATTACCCCCTTCTTAGTAGCCCTGTTGTCATCCTGATGGCCCAACTTTCTAGAGTGCTTTGAGCTCTGCAAACTAAGTTATTAAAGAACTGCTCATTAGTAGTAATGGCAAGTCTGGCTCCCTAAATTCTACAATGCCACCGGTGCCATCACAAGGAAAAAAGTTTCCTTTATAAAACGTATTAATCGTTGGATCTCCAAAACCCTGTAAAACCGTGAACCTGTGAATCCTGCCTGGTGTATAATCTTCTAATCTCCTCCTTCTTAATCTGCTCACTATGGAAACCCCTGTCATTAGGAAACAAACGGCTTTGGAGGCTGCCTTATTATTTGCAAGGCGAGATGTAAAAGAGAGAGAAGCTGATCCGGGAGGACAGTATAAATTATCCTGGTGTTTACTTCAGTCGTGTAAAGGAGCTAAACGTTGACTGTTAATAAAAATGCAATCCCGTTATCGGTGAAAAGTTTTAAAACCAGATTAAAGGGGATGATATATGTATTGTTATCAGGCCTGCCCCTTTATGCCTGGGTGTTTATCAGGTAAGAGACTTCAGGCAGAGATGTGCATGTTTACATATTATCAATGCACACGCTTTGTGTGTGTGAGGTTAAACCAGAGGCTAGTGAAAAGCTACAGCACACTCTGTGTGCTTACTCCAGGAGACCGCACTTTGTACAAAACATCTGTTTTTTCGGAACGGGTTTAGTGATGCTGTGTTGTGTTGTCTGGGTTTGGACTGGTTTAACATTCCCAAGATTGTCCTTTCCCAAATGAAGCAAGGCTGTTATATCATACCTCCTGCAGCCTCCTGGTTTTCACGGACAGCATCCAAGGAAGTGAGTCGCCAAAAGCTTGTGCTAGCTAGCTAGCTAGCTAGCTAGCTATCTTCTCTACTATAGTTAATCTATAAAGGTGCAAATCTATGCTGCCTTCTGCTTGGATTCAGACTATAACGGCTATCTACATCTCACTGCATTTGATGGCCAAATGTCATGGCCCCAGAAGGGGTGAAGTGCCATCCATCCATCCATCCATCCATCCATCCATCCATCCATCCATCCATCCATCCATCCATCCCTGCTTTAGTTAATCTATAAGTGTAAATCTATGCTGCCTTCTGCTTGGATTCAGACTATAATGGCTATCTACATCTTACTGCATTTGACGGCCAAAGTCCCTGGCCCCGGAAAGGATGTAGTGCCACTGGACTGATTCCTAGCAACTTGTGGATTGCAGCATCCTCTTCAAAATAGGACAAACATTTCTGTGCTCTGCTGTCCCTGGGTCACGTGCGAAAGTCACAGAGGGTGCAGAGGCAGTCAAGGCCAGACTGTAACCGGACGTGTAATCATTAACACATTGCACTGAACATTTGGACTGGTTGACTGGGGGTGGGGTTACAATGGATGGAAATACAGTGTCTGATCCTGCAGCCACTGAAAATCTCACGGTTGCTTTAGAAAATGTAGGATCTATTTCATTTAGGGATACGCCACGGGGATGGGAACTGGATGTGGGTTCCACTCCCAGCTCTGCCCTGACCTACCGAGCGGCTTTGGTGGGGTTATAGCTTCACCCTGTCTCCTCTCGATTTCCCTCTCATCTTTTTTCTGCCTTATATATCTGGACTGTGCAATATCCAAGGAGGCAATGGTCTCCGACTGTGTGTTTGCCGGTGCTCAGGACAGTGGAATGGGGACATGCGGGTACTACTGTTATATGAATACAGTAATCACCAGGCACTGCCACCATTTGCTCATGTGTGTCCTTAATAGATTAATTATTAAAAAAAAAGTCAAACATCAAAACACTTGAAGAAATCGCAGTATGATTTAAGCAAACCTAACCCCAAACAATCAGCCTGTCCCTGTTTTCTGATCAATTCAGAAAGCATGTAGATTGTGCCTCTGAGTTGAATGATCTGAGGGGGTTTTTTGTAAGAGAAAAGGGGAGCAAAGACCCCAGGCAGCTGGTGTGTAAACTGGTCATCTGGAGAGAGCAGGACGATATTTTTCCAATACAGCCTGAGTAGTCTGGGCTTATGGACAAGTAAGAGATGGCTCTGGGCAAGTGAAAGTAGATATGAAGGTGAGAGAGACCATAGAAGTGGTGAATTGCTGAACAGCTGCCTTCTTTGGAGCCATTACCAGCACTGACCTTTGGCTCAGCCAGCATGGCATCTACCGCTGCTGAAACCTCATCTATCAGTGACCAGGAGGAGGAGGAAACACAAAGGAGAGGAAAGCCAGAGAAAAGCAACATGAAATAAAGAGAGAATTAGAAAACCATGGACCCCAGTTCTAAATGTGCTGACAGTGCTGTGCTGTAATTAATAAGCACCAAATCTAACCGGGATTCACATAGTGCAAGGAACAGCTCCTCATTAATCAAAGCCCAAGGTGTCCAAGTGCCAAACAGGAGGACACTTCAGACACTGGAGACAGAGACAAAACAGCCTTCAGAGCAGGAAGGAACAATGGGAGATTTGCCTGTACCATGATTGCCGTACTGGGTCCATGCTTCGAAAGCAGGCAGCTAAAAAGCAAAGGTTTGCAACCCTAAGTAGCACCCTGGACTTAATAGCTTTGCCCAAGCGAGGAAGAGAGGGGCTGACTGAGGTTTCAGACCACACTTGGACACTGGATCCAACTTGCATATCTCAACCCAAACAGGGATCAGAAAGATCCTAGAAGTTTTCAGATTTAGATTACACCTGAGAGAGAGAGAGAGAGAGAGAGAGAGAGAGGGTCAAACTGTGATCCACAGTGTTTGAATTAGTACCGTGGCATTTCTGAATGCAAGGCTTACAAAACTTGACCAGCTGCTGCAAAACACCTGGAGTGCCTCTCCACACTGACAAGTAGCAATAATAGTGAGAAATGGCCGACAAACATCCTAGCCCTTGAATTGGCTTAGTCCAGCTATGGCTTTTTCACAGAAGTATTTTGGTGCATACAAAACCAGCATTGTAGTTTACAGCAATGACTCCATTACTGTCTGCTGGGAATGCTGAATAATTTAGCCCAGTGGACTATGCAGAGGGTTGGGCACCGGGATGTGAGGGTTCCCCTCTGCCACCTATTTGCCCCGTGATCTTTGCCACATCACCCAGTGCATCAGTTTTCCCTGCTGTAAGGCATTTTGAGTTCGGAAGTTGAAGAAGTGCTACATCAGTGCAAAGTGGTAAAGACAGGTGGAGTTAGGTGGATGGAAAGAACCAGTCCAGGAGCAGTACTGGTCTCTTTCCAATCCTTCGTTACCAGCACCAAGTCGCACAGACCTGGTCTCAGGAACTGTAACCAATACAAGGAATTTGCCTACGGCAGCTCTGTACATGGGTTCAAGGCACTGTGCAGATCCAACTCGCTCAAGGCTTGCCACCAGTGGTTTATGGAACCATTTTCTCACCTAGCACACACATGCTCATTCTCAAGCATCTGGATAGTTTGCCTTGTTCACCTAGTGACAGGATATCATTTAGAGCACAAAAAGGGACCACGCTTTTTTTTTAAGAGAGATGTGCCAGCCAACTGGCTTGGACCTGTCTGATGCAAAACTTCAGCAGGTGCTGCACCAGCAAACTCAGTATTTGCAAAAGAGAAGCCTTGGACATGCCCATATCTCCAGGCCTCTTACTGCACGGATGCCCCGAGGCTTTCTACACCCTTATCTAAAGTTATATCCAAGAGTAGAGGATGAGGGTGCAGGACACTGGGGCTCTATTCCTGACTTTGCTACTGAGCAGAGGTCAGTGGTCTTGAGCAAAGCACTATGCCTCAGTTTCCCCTTCTTTAAAACGAAAGTAAAAAGACTCCCCTCCATGCTGGAACAGACCGAAATCTGGAGTTAGGCGTGGTGGTATGTAAGAACCAGGTATTATTGTTGTTGTCTCTATCGAGTCATCTCTTCCCCTATAGGTTTACATGGAAAATCGCTGCAACCCCCCAGCCAAAGAACTTATGGGGCTCAGGTAGACTTGAAGTTAGATAAATCCAGTTTTCACCATTACCTTCTTGCCTCCTGGCCTCACAATGGCATCATAGACAGGTGATTATGTATCACCATCTCCATCACTAATGAGAGAAACTCAGGATACAAATACAGATCTAGTCTGTCAGTGCAGCGTTTTTGTAAGTACGCTCAGACCTACGGCAGCTTCAGACAAACTTTTCCTTTATAAACCTACATTTATAAAAAAAACAACAACAGCAACACATTAATGCTTGTAGTTAGTTATGCTCAGTCAATGGTTATGTTTTCCTTCAAGCAAGCCATTAAACTTGTTAGCTTCTGGTTAGACGCTCATTTTCTTTTTCAAAGCAGCAACGTGTTGGGAATTATGTTAATGAAGTATAAATCAAATCCATGCTTAAGTCAAAAGGTTGATGCCATCGAAACATATTCCACATATCAACGGCAATACAATTTCATCAGTATAATCCATCAACAGCCAATCTGGTCAGCTACTTTGCTGCAAACAGATAATTAATGTCCGGTAATAATAAGTCACCTCGATTTTGTTGTTCTTGGAAAAAAAAATACAATTTTTAGGCAGTGTAAAGTGGCATAATTTACAAGGCATGATAGCAGAGCATTAATTTGCTATCAATCAGAAGCGTTGGCAAGTTATTTATCTCTTTATCTGATCAGCTTTGAAAAAGCCGGGTAAGAAAATAACAACAGAAGAAGCTGTCTGTGCAACTGGAAGCTGTCAATAATTGCTTCTGAAAATGAGGAATTACCAGGCTAATGATGACACTATCTAGATATGGATAGAGCTTAAAATGTAAAATATGGAGATAACCAAGGAACAAATAGGCAATTTCTTGTTGCAACATTTCACAGGCAGACGGTATTTGTGTGGCACGAACGCCATCAGTTAGCTTCAAAACTAGCTATTTTGGGTATTTATTGGTACTTTCTGTTGTCCCAGGACCTCTCTGGAGAGGACAGCTGGATCTCAAGTGCATCCTAGCTTTGCATGTGCGTGGCAGGAGGAGGCTGGTTATCAAGGGTGATGGTGTATCAATCACTGCAATGGTGATGCTCTGGACCAGGAAACAGAAAATGGAGAAAGAAAAAGAGGCCATTTCTCTCCTGCTTCAGCTCTCCAGCAGAAACTGGGGGAAAACGGGAACAGGAGGAGGCCGAATTGTCACCATCCCCACGCTCAGAGAGGCTGCGGTGCCAAAGGGTCCTGTTACTGCATACCATCCTCTCTCTGGGACCAGGCAAGTCCCAACCGGGCAAAGGTGCGCACTTGAGTAGCGGCACCGACACCTCGAGTTAATATTGCATTAATGCTGAATTGGCTCCCTCTTTGCTCCAGTTGGGAATGAGGCAGGATTTGGCCTTTAAAATAAACACTACAAAGCACAATCCTTGGGCTGAAAAAACCCAAAGCGCAAGGAGACACAGGGGAGGGGACACCTTTAAATTCAAGACATTTAAATTCTCATAAACAAAGCAGAGGCAGAGAGGAAGAAAGTTCTGCTACCGAGTCTTCTCTGTGCATCCCCTGCCTTGGGAAAGCATCCCTCCGTACTGCTCCTCATTATTATTATTTGTGCACAGTACGCAGTGCAGCATCTCATAACTCACCATGTTTATGATAAAGCAGAGCAGTTGTTTTTGGAGACAGGCACTTTGATATTCAGTAGCCCCAGAGGCTATGCCACGGTGCTCTCTTTCCACCATTCACTAGTTAACGTGCCCATTTTTTTCCCCCCTTTCTCAAGTGCGCCTGAAGGAAATTTATTGCAGCAGGCGACTGCTATGGGCAAATACTAATAAAATGCTGTTTTGCTGCAATTTGTTTAATTGGCCACAGAAGAGAAGTCTTGCATGTTAGATCCAGCTCCTGACACCTCCTGCCCAGTCCACAGATGTTCTCAACGTGAAGTGCTCACATCTCCATGTTTATGATAGGGAGAAAACAAACCCCCACTATTAAATCTTTACTATTGCCGCCGATCTGATTTGATTTAACATGCATATTTACTGTGGCAGACTGCTGGCAGCCTCTCTGATTTATTTGGCATAATGTACTACTTAACACAACCCCTCCTTCATACCCCTTAAAAAAAAAAACCCAACCCTACGCAAAACAAAAAAAGCCTGAGTATGATTAACAACAGACAAGAAAGACAGACACAGGGCTCGGAGACATGAATAATCCCTACAGTGGACTAAATTCACATGAAAAAGTTTCCACCCATTTGCTTATTAAACGATACCCTTTAAAAATGTGATAGAGATTGGCCTACAGCTTCGCGGAAGGGCTAAAGGGCATGTATTTCTTGTAGTATAGTACGTATTTACATTGGGATAGCACCTGGGGTCTCTACATCAGGACTAGGTGCTGATTTGTGTTGGGTGCTGTACAAATGCAGAAAAGAGTCAATCCTTGCCCTGAATGCCTTGCAGTCTAAAACACAGGTGAACTACGTAGGGGAAAGCGGGGAAACAACATACTGGAAAAAGAAACTCAGAGGACCATTGCCTTCAATTTGTTAATCGCATCAATGGTGACTCTTTCCTTCTTGAATGGTACAGCTTAAGACTAGATGTCAACTCTTCATAACCCTGCCACTGACCTACTACGTGCCACTGAACAAGGCATTTATAATCCCGGTGCCTCAGTTTACAAAGGAACCTCATGACCCCAGTGAGGTCGAGAAGCTTAATTCACATTTGCAAAAGCCCCTGGAGGTCCCTGCAGAAATATGCACTTGCAATGTGTTGGTCAGAGAGGGGAGCTTTGGCCCGACTGCATTCGATCCTCGATATCATCAAGGGACAAGAGGGCATGCTGCATACCCCATTCATAGCCAAGGCTAAGCCTCTGAGCAGAAGTGCACTCCAGGCACTATAAAAGGGCACTGGGCTGTTGATTCAAATCAGTATTTAGGAGGCAAAGCACCACATGCTGATATCGGGTCCAGTGTCAGGCTCTGGATGGAGAGAAACGTTGCATGTTCACCACAGGCAGAGGTTTAAGGCAATAAAAGAAGGGAGATGCTTCCCCAGCCCACCTTGGTGCCTGCTGCAATCTCTGTATTCTCAGATGGTTTGTGTTAATAAAAAAAGCCACACAAAAAAACAAACTTTAAAAAGATATTTAGGAGATTTGGTTGCCATAAATCCTCCCTTTCCCCGTATATTTATAGGATGAAATCGAATGCGTCCCCAGCACCAAGTGGAGTAGAATAGCATGCATGCGATGTGCTTCTCGCTGGAGCTTCTAATACTGTGTAATGATCTAGGTGAAAAAGGACTTTCAGGCGGAGACGTCCTAAACAGTGATTTGTACACACTGAGAATATTACAGCTCTCCTAGGATTTTCCTTGATACTCATTAAGTTTCCTCTTTGCAGCATATTTCAAATATTTTAGGTGTGGGAGCTATAAGACTCATTTAAACTGACTTACAGCCGAGCTGTAGAGAGCTCAGTTCAGCCTGCTGTCTTCCTTTCACTGGCCTGTTGAAATTGTGCTGAGGAAGAGAGGGAGGGTGGGGGAAGGACTGGGAAGACAACCGGCCCCACCAGCTCTGCAAGCCAAAGGTCTCCAAATGGAGCCACTGAAACGTCCTTAACCACCAACCGGTGCTTTAGCAATGCAAGTGCAAAGGGGAGATCCTGCCAGGGCCTGAGCTTGACAGAAAAACAGGGGGAAGAGAGGAGTGCTGGCAAATTGAGCCTCCAAAATGCTCCATGCTCTCTCTCCATTGCTTCTTAAGTGTCAGGCCAGGGAAGAGGTCTTGCTGGGTGGCTGGTTCTAATAGGGATGGGAATAAAGCCCTGTTTAAAATGCTATTTAATCTGAGATCAGAGACCAATGCATCTTCCAGAGAAAAATGGAGGACTCCAAGGATAGGTAATAGGGGATGGGACCTATTTCAAAGTCACTGGTTTGAATCCAACTCTGGTGGGTGGTGAAGAGAAACAGCTGATCTCTGACAAGCAGAAATTGTGTGCAGAATGAACGACTGGATCCACCTACACCAAGGAGTCCAGCAATGAGGCAATTTCCTAGGCTCAGCCCTAATTCATACATTGTACACAGGTACATTGTACACGGGTTCTCCCAATGGCCATCATGTTTAAGCACGTGGGATTTCCTAGGGAAATCTTTGTGGGGAGAGAGGGATCAGCTGGGGGAAGTACAATGCAGTAAGGGCTGAAATAAAGTAAAACAGTAACACTGCTCAGTAATGTATTTGGAATAATTCATTTAATGTAAGTTATGGATGGGCTGCCAACCACTCCCTCTGTCTCAGGGCTGGGGCACGACACCGGATGTCCTGATGAGCGCAAGGGGTAACAACTGCCTTCAAGAGAGCAAAAGGTACCAGCGCGAACAGCAATAACAGCCCTGCGATTGTATAGCGCTGACAGGCAGGTGGAGAACTGCACCTCCCGATTCTGCTCTAGTCCTCTGTACACAATGCATTCTCCTGCATAGATTATTTTCTCTACCCAAGCAATCTGTTATCTGAAGCCACAGAATGCAAACTATTATCCCTGGGTCTATCAGATCAGTTCCCCCATTCTTTTATCTTCTCTTATTGAGGAGATTAAAATACTAACACGTTAAAGGAAGCTACCCCTGGAAGGCAGAAATGCTGATTTTCATAAAAATATAGAAATATGCTAATTTTTCACAGGACTTATTTATTTAAATATGGAAGCAGGTAATGCAGGAATAGGAAAAAGACGTGCAATATATCTAGTGCACCCCCCACCCTGTAGAGTACCTAGGCACTGAACAGCACATTTAAATGAAATATAATTGCTGTATATGGATGGAAATTTCTCTGCTTGACCCTAATTTTGGTTTGTATTCTCCCAGATCATTTTCAGGTGCCACTGGGTAAGGGGGAGAAATCTCACCAGCCATTTAGGAACTGGAGGGAAGGCCTGCACAACGAGCTGTACCTTGCATTGAGTTCCCAGGGTTTCATCCCAAATCTACAGATCTATACATCTACAGATCCCAAATCTACAGATCTACAGACATCTTCCCCCACTGCCTGCCATCAGAAATGGAGCTGACAACTTGCCTTGCTCTTTGTTGGCAAAAAATCCAGAGAAGAGAGCCCTCCACTGAGACCCATTAGATCTTTTTTTGTGATGGCCATCAGAAGGTCAAACATACGGCGTTGCTGCCTATTGACTTTGGCTTGTGTAGAAGACAGCTGCAAAAAGCCTGCATATTTGTGCAAGTTCATGCACACCGGCCCTGTTTGGAAAGTAGGGCTGCAAATGCCAGGAGAAGTCCTTCCATAAGGTTTCGGATAGTTCCCAACTCCTCTGGGTCAATAATACCGAGACAGGAGCTACTTCTGGTATTCTGAAATTTCTCTGCTGATACCAAGCAGCTCAGTTGTACAGAGAAGTGAAAGCAAAGCACCGCGTTTTCCACTTTGAGCCATCTCCAAAATGAGCGAACTGAACCTCAAGTAACATTTGGCTGCTCGTATTCAGTTTAGGTCAATTACATTTCTTCGGGATTTGGAACGTCGTCTTCTCATCTATTGCTCCCAGAAACGGAAGAGCAGCTGTTCATTCAAAGACCTGAAGTTATAATAATAGTTAGCACTGGAGTGGCTTGACATGATTTTGCTCTTTACCTAGCACATAGGTGCTGTTAGAAGTGTACGGCAGGGTAGGCCAGGAAGAAATGGTGGCAAGTGTCTAAACCGCTGATCTTTGCTGCAATCAGAGAGGTGGATGGGGAACAATCTGGCCACCCCAATCCCTGACAGGACCTGCGGGGTTGTACCGCCTGCTCATCTAAACCCATCATTTCTTGGCACCTGGGCCCTAAGGCAAGGCTCCAGAAGAACTTGAGCCTGGGCACCATGCCATCTTAACAGATGGCTCGGAGCGCGAGAAGCCAAGAGATGAAGCAGTGTGGATGTGCATCAAGTGTGCAGGGCTTAGAGCAGGATTTCAAACACAACCTCTCACAAACTTCTCCTGCCGGCGGACAGAGTTAGGATGTGCCATTGTTCACTTAGACCAGAGCTGGATTCACTCTCAGACTGAAAAAAAG
Source organism: Alligator mississippiensis (assembly GCF_030867095.1). Classification (NCBI taxonomy): domain Eukaryota; kingdom Metazoa; phylum Chordata; order Crocodylia; family Alligatoridae; genus Alligator; species Alligator mississippiensis. The sequence continues at coordinate 5,379,395 of NC_081837.1, read as the reverse complement.
CAACTTCCGTGCTCGTCTCAGGAGCTTTGAGCCCGTGCTTAGATTTCTTGCAGATGGAAGGAGAGGGGAAGGAGGCTAGCCGCACAGGCACGTGGACCGCGTCATGGAAATTTGGTGCTCGCAGAACAGCACTTGGAGGAGGAGCTAATATGAACTTCCAGGGTCCCATTGCAGAGCCATGGGAACCAACTGAGCATGTGAAAAGCTGCTTTATGGCCCCATGCCCTCGGCAGGACCCATATCAGCCGACAGAATTAAACAAAAAACCCCGCAACTTCCCTATACACAGAACAATAGGGACTTTCCATGCGTTGCATTGCAACTTGTCAGAATGTGTGTCCACTGATTTGGGTTTAACCTTGGATTCAAATGCTTAGCTAGCAGGTGACCAGCTGAGCTGAAATATTAGACGAAGTCTGTGATAGCAGCTAGCAGAGTCCTGCATCCCTCTCTGGTCACTTCTACTAGGCAAGGCAGAGCAAATGCAAGAGAAGGAGCCTCTCTCTCTCTCTCTCTCTCTCCCCCCCCCACCCATTTTTTTTAACAATGCACATAATATCCTTTTCCAAAGGTTTGCTAAGGTTATTCACGTATTAAGTTAAGCTAACCAATTTACAATGCAAATGTTACACAGATTAGAAAGGGTAAATGAGTTGTATGTTGAAGGAGATAGGCTTTACCCAGACAAAAGTGGAGCAGACCTGTGGCAAACTGCAATTAATGACCCGAACACATCTTGCAGAATGAAAAATTCATCGAGTCCTCTAAGGATATATAGCCCAGGCAGAAGAAATTATTCACCCCTCTATACATACCTGGAGTGTCACCAAGCCTATTTATCTGGCAAACAAAGTACTTCCCTTCAGCTTTAATATCTTTGCTACTATGGTCCAAAAGTTCTTCAATTATTTATTTATTTATAAAACGAGAACAATTCCTGAGAAAAAGATGAGTTGGAAGTTTGTGGGGGTAGAGAGGAGTGCTAGCTCTCCCGTGTAGTCTTGCGGGGAAAGCCCAGGATCATGAGTCAGAATACATGGGTTGGAGGCTGGTTTTGATATCAGTTGTAGAAAAAGAAGGCTAATTGTTTCAGGTGTCTCCATTTCTGAATGAGGATGCATCTGAATGCTAGGCAAAGCCTTGGCTGGGATGATGTAGTTGGGGCCGGTCCTGCTTGGAGCAGGGGGTTGGACTAGACGTGACCTCCTGAGGTCCTTTCCAACCCTCATTTTCTATGATTCTGTGAATGAGACCCTGGTCCTGACTTCCAGAAAATACTGAGCGCTTGCTCCCTGAAAACTTGTGTCCTTTAAAGTACGCTAAGAAGGGTACCTGAAGACTGAGAATCCCAAATCAGTAGTCACTCGATAAAATCTTGTCTCCTGAGTTGTGACTTTGGGCAAATCACTAAATCGCCTGCCCAGAAAAGTGATAAAACATAACACTCTCCGAGGAAGGCAATAGTTCATTAACGCGTTTTGTGATGTTGCGCGTTGTTGTAAAACTGGGACTCAATCTGAGATCTTCTTCTTATCCCTGTCTGTAATGGGATAAGAAGACCGACCAGTAAACAGCCATTCCTATGGTTAAAATGATTCAGTATTTCCTTATATTTTACTACCCCATAACTTGAGAATAATCAAAAGGAAAAACAAAGGTGGAGGTTGCAATTTATTTTAAAGAAAGAGTTTGCTTTTAATCTAAATGTCAGCCGTAAATTTTTGCTCCAGAGAGCCTGGTAGTTTGGGTAATTCCTTGGGGAAAATGAACAGAAGCTGTAGTCATGCCGTAAGGAGAGGAGAAGAAGTTATATAGCCCCTGGCAGGTAATCACTTTGAGTGAAAAAGGTGTGTACGGGACTGACTCTGTGCTACGAACACAAGGCAAACCTTCCTGTTGCTTCCCTGCTTGTTCGGCTTTTTGGCGCACAGTCAGTTTGGTTTTAATCAGACGTGGGATTAAAGCACAGTTTTCACTTCCAAAGCAGGGCTGGTTTCTACTTTTGCCATTTTTGGTTCCAGAGTGAGAATCGCAACACGGGACCTTCATGAAGCAGTTTGCAATGTGCTCACTGCCAGGTCAGGGAGAAATCTGTTCTCAACCGGGGCGGAGGGTCCCAAACACTTCACATAGGCACAGGTTTTATCTGAAAGGAGCAGTCTGACATTGCCAAATCTGTGTGTGCTTCTCTGATCAAATCAAATAGTGATTATAATTTGTAAATGGGATCAGGAGGGCAAGATACTCGCACCCTGGGTAGTCTTAGGAAGGCAAGACTGTCGGTGCCTGGGAGAGGTATTCGCCATCTCAGTTCTGCCACCAACCAGGACTGTAGCCTTTGGTAAGTCACTTAATCTCTTAAATTTCCCCACCTGGAAGATGAGGGTACCGATTGCCTTGCATTAAACACAGCTTTTAGACCATCCAGCGAAAAGCCTTGCTGGGTACAACTGATAAGCGGTGTTGCTACTACAAAGCTGTCAGGGAGCTTTTGCATCCGGCTCTCTCTTTACTATATTGAGATCCTAAATCTGCATTGACAATAAGATCTCTAGAAGCCACACACAATGCACAGGCTTGATATATGCTTGATACAGAAGAGAGGGAGACGTAGGGAGCCTCGCGCTGCTCCAGTTCTAGCCTTGCACTCCTGTTTGCTGAATAAAACCCATTCTGTAACTTGGAGCGAACTGGCTAAGTAGAACTCATCATGCCTAATTTACAAAAGAAGGGGCATATTTCAAAATATTTATTCTGCCTTTCCCAGTTGGATTGACATAAGCATGTGGAAATCTTCAAGGAATCAAACAACTGTTAATCACCTCAAGCTATTCCAGGCTGAGTTTGCTATGTAAGCTGCCTCTCTCTGTTTACACATAAGGAGCAATGACTCAAACAACCCTATAGAGACTATTTTTTTCCTTCCTTTTTAACGATAAGGTCTGGCCAAACAGCTTAAAGGGCCCAGCTACTTAGTATTAGAGCTGCACTTTGTGCCCCCTGTAATATCTGCATTTGTATTCAGCTGGTGAGCGCTTGTGGGATGGGAGGGGTGGGGGCAGGGGCTCCGTTCTGCACAGCCTGCCGGCTTTGACATACTGTGCTGCTTTCACAGCGCCAAATTGGCTTCACTTACGGGGAGGAGGCTGCGCTGAGCCGACTCAAGTGCAGCAAGCAAGAACCGGTCTGACTCGGAAACCCTGCCCCAACTAGGGCAACCCAGGAGGGGATGGAGGGAGGCATGAATGGGGTTGCCAAATCTCAGTCCTGGGAAACCTTCCGCTTGACGGCTGAGTGCTGAGGGGCTATCCCAAGTCAAATGCAGACTGGGAGCTGCACGAGGCACTTCTTACCCATTCCCAGTTGTTTCCAGGCTCCTGGTCCTGGGTGGGAGAAGGCCAAGTTTGTGCTTGGATGGGTCCCCTCTGCATGCCACTCAGCTGCTCTGCACCATAGGGGTGGCCCAGCTGCACCCCTGCAGCCCAAAGGCAAGAACGCGCCCGGGCCGCAGGCTGCCGACAGGCCGAGCGGCAGTGGAGTTTTGTTCTTTTCAATTAAGCCAAACACCGGCAATTAAAAAGGAAAAGGACAACAATAGTAGGCTTCTCTCCCTGTCCTTTCATCTCGTCTCTGGCTCGGGTGTGCGTGAGCGTGCGCACACGTGGGGTGGGGGGGGGCTCTCCTCCGTGTGGCAGCACTGGTGCTGAATGCTGATGAGGAAATTCTTGGTCCAACCCCAGGCACTCATTTTCAAGTAATTAACTTGGCACCGCAGCAGCGCGGAGCAGACCCTGACTTTCCCGACTGGGAGACAACTGACTTAAAAGGCCAGGCGTGGGATTATTTATTGCCAAACTTGCTTCCTCTTCCCTTCCATTTGAAGAGCAGGGAGGAGCATTTTAGCAGGATTTTTCACTCCCCATCCCACACACTTACTCAGTAGGTTAATGGGCTTGCTTATTTGGTACGTGAGACTAGGATTCACCTGGCTGAGACTGAATCAAGAGCGGCGAGGAAACCTCAATCCCCCCTGCAGTCAGTGCAGACACAAGTTACAGATGACGCTGTTTTGAAATGTCTTCATCTGAACCCTCATACAAGGAGGGGTCTGATTTTTGCCCAATCGGCCATTTCTGAAGTGGTCTGCTGCTGCACACCTGAGTTTGGTCATGGCTATAGACCACTTTCTGTGGCCCAGTTGGGCCAAAATTGCCACTTCTGTTTGCGCCCTGTGTGTCATCAGCCATCCATGTGGTATCAAACTGGATGTTTCCCTGCTCAGCCCTTTTTCCCCACTGGTGTGGAGCAGGAGGGAATATCTGACTCCCTGCCCATATTACGATACTCAATATATTAACTATTATTCAAACGTTTTGTTCCCCAAATCCACAAAGTTTGGCTCCCAGTCTCTTCACGTTCCTCCAGAGTTGCCTTCAGCTGAGCTACGCCACTTGTTTTAGATGGGTTTTTTTCTTTTTTTTTTGGTTACCCTCGTTCTCTGCACTGCCACAAATGGACTCATTTGAAGAGCAGCAGAAGTGCAACCATGGGGAAGGAAGTGCAGCCTTGCGGTTAAAAGCACAGGCCTGGGACCTGGGCTCTGCTCGGCACGACTGGTTCACCGGGTGACCCCGAGCAATCACTTAGCCCCCTTGGCGTATCTGTACAAAGGGGACAGGGAAGACCGTTGATATTCTGAGGACATTTTAGCTTCTCCCAAATGATTTATTCATTATTGTCAACATCTGAAAAAAACCCCCAAATACCGAGGAACAGAAATGAACATGTCTGTCCTTCTGGCTGGAATCCAATGGTCCTTCATTTCCATGGTCCCCGTGAGTCGTAGCTGTACTCGGAGGCATGGTGTATAGCAGAAGGACCTGGTATACTTAGCCTACATTTCCCAGGGGATGTCACTGGATGCTACATGACCATTGTATTTTGCATTACATCCCTGCTAGGACCTCAAAGCTCTAGCCTGGATGGGATATGTGCTGGTGCATCCATTGCTCGTAAGGCCCCACGGCCAAAACAACCTACACTTGTCCAGACCTGGAGGAAAGGGACTCCGAGCCCCTGGCCACTTCCCTTGCAAGACCCTGCTGCAGCTGACCGTTGGGGTTGGGTAAGCAGATAAGTCTGCTATAGTATTTTAGGTCAGAAGTGGGAAAAGCCCGGTTATGCTTGACCTTAAACTCCAGCTCCCGGAGCTTGTCTCTCCACTCCTGGAGAACAAACACTGTAATCTCTTCAGCCAATTAGCACTGAATCTAAACAAGCCCTTAGCAAGCAGGAGACTGCATGCCTTGCAGACAGGGGGAGGAAGCCATGTTCTCCGCACACAGCAAAGATAAGAGCTGTGGTCTCTGAGACTCGGCGAGGAGAGATGCTGAGTGTTGACATATGAAGATAATGAGTGTTGACATATGAAGATACAGCCAAACTGAAAGCTACATCCTATTTAGCTTTTAATTTGGATGCTCATAGAGTGGATTCTGAAGCCCACTTTCATCACCACTTTTAAAATGGATCTGACTTATAGGAAACAACCTGATGTGGAACTGCATTACTTATAAACTTGACTTGAATACCATCGCCCTTTTCCCTTGATAGTCATCCTTTGTCTCGACTTGCAAGAAATCCAGCAGCGTGTTTGGGCAGGCAGGCTCGGCTGTAGCAAAACTGCTGTTAGGCTGGGGAACCCCAACTCGAATGGGCTTGTGCTGGCACAAGGCTTGGAGGGCCCGAATCCAGATCAACTCCAGCCCCTCATCTTGTTTTGCGTGTGCTTGTTCTATCCACATGAGCTCGGGGGCTGATCTGATGATGAGGCTCTGAGCATCCTCAGCTCCCTGACTTCTATGTTGGCGGAAAGTGGTGCGTATGTAGCAGGATCAGGATTTTTCATGGCAGGTATTATCGTCGCAGCAAACAACGATGGGATGAGAGTACGGATAGGTAAGGCCACAAGAGCTTGCATTGCGCCAGCATGGGTAGTAATTATACTTAAGTAATGGCAGCACAAGCCACTGGGCAGCTCCAGGCATCTGCTCAGATTGCCATCTCGCATGGAAATCCAAGCCACATCTTCACTGCTCTAGTTACTCCAGTTAGCCAAGTAAATACCAGCATGGACATGCCTACCAATGCCATAGTCACACCTTCATTTGCTATGCAGACCTACCCTCCTAGAAGCTGTTTAATAGAAACAGGGCCTGCTCCAGCTCCCATTAAAGTGAGAAGAAGCCCTGGGTATGGCTGCAAGACAGCGCAGTGCTGTGCAGGGATACTTGAGCTAGCTTGTGTGTGTTTAGATGTCTTTTTTTGTTGCCTTTGTTCCCTGCCTATGTACTGGGGCTAGATAGACTGTCTAGAACAGGAGGACAGCTGCATCGGTGGAAAGCTTCATCTGGGTGGACATACTTCACTTCTCCACATGGCAAATGACTGGTTAGGGCCAAATTATAAACCCTGGAAAGTTGGAGTTTGCAATGTAAATGAAAAGACATCTGCCGCTGAAGAGGATCAGATCTGTGGGGAATAATCTGATCCCAACTAGTGGGACTGGATAAAATGATGCCCAGCAGCTCCTGGGTGTCTAACTTCTGCGATGACAATGCGACTAGTTACAGGAGCCAAATCATCCTGGACAAGGAGATGGGAGGAATCTGAACCTCCACAGGATGCAGGACAATTTGTCCTTGTCTCAGCGACTAGGCTGCGTCCACCACATTACAAGGTCCTTGACACCTCTACCAAAGGGACAGCAATGACCATGGAAGAGCCTGTGGGTCACTTGAGCTGCTGGATGTCCAAGGTCTAAAGCTCCAGCATGGTTAAGGCAATGCCAGGCTCTATGGCCAACTCTACACAACTCCCCCAGACGGACTGCCTGGGTGCCCATTTACAGCTGTGTCAACTGGAGGCAGCCGTTAATGCAAGCCTAGAAATCGGCTCAAACACCTGCCTCAGAAGCTATAATGAGACACTTCACCCACATCCTACAAGGTGGACATGCCCCATGGCGGGCAGCTAATGCTTAACCTTATAAGAAGAGCATTCCCTACCAGTCCCTTTAACCCCTCGACTGATCACCTGGTTACATGGTACATGCCATGTAGAAAGTACTGACAATGTGAGCATCATGTAACTACACCGCGCGCACACAATGAATTCTGTTCCTTAACTCGCTCAGGTTATAGGGTAATTACTTCTGCAAAGCCATTCAATGCAATTACCTGGTAATCTACAGGAACACAGAACCCTGATGTAGTCGTAACACACGACACGGGTGCGAGGTAGAAGCAGAGGAAGCTAGGGGCCCTGGGGCTAGTGAAAACAAGGGATCTCTTAATGCCAGACTGACTTCAGCTGAGTTACTCCTGACTTGCACCAGTGCTACTGATAGCTTAGCCGGAGGCTGCTGGACTATTGGTGTTTGGACCCTGACCCGGTCGCTAATCTAGCATTAAGCAGGCTCTCTGGGATAAAGCCAGACAAACAGCTGCTGACTGGTGAGAGCAGAGATGGAGTCAGGAACTGCAAGATTTGCCCCTCTCCTTTGCTTTATTTCTGGCGCATGGCTCAGGGAAGTGACCGCCCTCCTTGTGCATTAACACAGCGCTGCCTGTGTAACCTGGCACAGAACGAGGGTGCTAATGGAAGAGGCAATAGGTAGAAGGAGTGCCTGGATGTCTGACACTCGCTCGGCACCTCTACCATCATGCTTAGCTCCATCCTTGCAAGCCAGAGGCAGCTGTCTTGGCTTGGCTTCTAAACTGGCCTTGTTTCAGCTCTGGAAAGTAGATGCTTCAGTGCCCTCCTCTCTTCTTGGGTCAGCGCCCAGTGAAGCCACATGTCGTATCTCCCCTTCCAAACCGGTCTTGGAAGAGCTTTCCCAGGCTACCAGCTGACCAGGGTAGGGACAAGGAGAGCTGCTCAGTGTAACAGGGGCATGGAAGGTTGCATGTCCCTCTCTGACAGCAAGCAGATCTATCAAAGGCTGCCTAATTAGACAGTCAGAATCAGGGTAGGAGAAAAAGGGAAAAAAGTGATTTTATGGAGTACATGTGTGTGCATGAGACAGTGCAGGTCACTAAGCTACAGATACTGTGAACTGTACCCATTGGCAGAGCGGATGCGAGAGGAGGGAGAAAGCATCTATCTCTGTAGAGGAAGAGAAAAACATGCCAGTGGTTTTGTAGGGAGCCACCAAAGCTTGTGGTTGATGGATGTTTCAACAGGTCAGTGCTTTTACTGGACACCCCCTTGCCTTGAAAGTTTGGAAAGATGAATCTTCATGATTAGTCTTTGCATGGGAGGGGATGTCCTACTGTTTTGACTCAGACCCTAATGAAAAGCACTTTCCCAAGCCAAAGAGCACCAGTCAATGGAAAATCCACCCGAAGAGAGACCCTGAAGTATCACTGTAGCTGGAGGTAGGTGTGCAGTTGAGAGGAGTGCATGACATTTTATAGATGCCTGCAAGTCAGGCACTTCCACGGTAGCAAACATCCCTGTGTGAAGGCAGCACCTGGACTTCTCACCAAGGCATAAAAATGATCCTTTGAACATCTAGGAGCCTGTCTCCCTCCTGGGGATCTCAAGACACACATCCCTACAACACCCTAGAATCACTCTGATATCCACGGCAAGCTACGTGGCCATGCAATTTGGTGTTACGGTGACCAGGGACTAAAGCACCCAAGGCAGCAATGAAAAACTCTCCTTTTTTTTTCATTCAAATTTTACTCTTCCTGCTGCTCTTCTCAATCTCCCCGAGGCACAGCCTAAGCTCAACAGCGTCAGACTGGGAGTCAAAATCTTGAACCCACAGGAGTTGAGTGGGCTGGAGGGCCGGCACAACCAAGTCACCCAGGCTTAGCTCTAGCACAGGAAGCTGAAGTGCTGCAAGTATTTTTGCATGCTATACACACAACCGTGGCGCTTAGCAAGCATGGTTTTAGACTCAAGGTCCCCAACAGAAAGAGGAGGTTGGGAATCAGTACAGTAGGGAAGGAATGTGTCTCCTTCCGGGCTGTGGAGAGTAGCAGAGCCACTTGGAGGCTGCTGCTCGAGGTGGCTGGCGGATGGGACCAATGGTTAATGGGTCTGTCCAGTATTGGATCTATTTTCCCCAAACAATAGGTTCCAAAAGCAAGAGTGCACACAGACCTCATGGTTCACCTCTCAGCAGCTACACGTCTCCCTGAATCTATGCCAGGCTGTGGGCATGTCTCCACAATGACTCAGTTCCTTCACAGATGCTCTGCACATGCATGCAGGATTTCCCCTTTAAATACAGTTTTTATAAGGCAAAAGGCCTCAGCTTGTTTGCTGCTTTACTCTTCTTCCTAGATCAGTCATTGCATTTCCCCCAGAGGGGGAAACGTTCCCACTGACTCCCAAGTCCTACACATGCCAGGCGTCATCAGGGAAGAATCGAGTCCAGACATCCGAAATTTGCAGATCCTGCTAACCACACTCGAGAATCCTCCAGCCCTGGGCACCGGTTGTGGAGCAATGAAAAAGAAGTGGAAGGAGACCCTGAGATGTTATTATCAGCCCTGTTGCTGCTTTATTTTTTTTTTTTAAGTAATACTTGACTCTTAGTACAGGAAAAAAAAGACCTATCTCTGATCTCCCTGGTAATAGTATGCCCTCTATGTAGAGTCGAATAGAGTTAGAATGAACGCTCCAGAAACCCTGACAGCCCGTTTAACAAGGTGTCTAACATCCCATTTCCTCTGCACTTCCTCTCTCCTTAATCCTTTTATGCGAAACTCACTCAGGAGTAAGCACGTGTGAAATTGAGGACTCTCTAATACACATTGCACGACACAGGCTCACTGAAATGGAGTGTCTCAGCCTTGTTCCGTCAAACAGTGCCAAAAGCAAGCCGACTTTAATCAAAGAGTCTTTTCCATGTGTCCAGAGCCTCGTGCACTCAAAGCAAATAAACAGCCTTGCCCCGCTGCTGGTTTCCCAATGCTTTCCTTGTCTAAAAGAGCCATACAGATCTGCCTGCAGCCCTGTAGGTGACCATCCCTGTATTTTGGGTTGGAAGTGGGGAAATGGGTGTAGACTTTGAAACCAGACCTGATTTTTGCTAGCAATGGGTTAAGCAAAGCCCCAAAGCTCCCAACACCCTGCAGATTTGGAGCATTTTAAGTCAGAATTTACTATTAGTAGCATGGTTTTAAGTGATGGTCATCACCCACCGTTTCCTTTAAGTCTTCTGTAAGGAGTTAATTTACAGGACGTCTGAGTGATTTGTATCATGCCAACTCGTTTTCTGCAAACGAGACAAAGTAAATGGCTTTAAGGCTACTAGGGAAGAGATGGTTTTGTTCAGACTGGCCATTGGCATCAGACACAACACCAGCTTTTGCCCCAAACTCAGAATGAATCTGCTATGTGAGGATTATTCATTGGATGCTTTCAACTTTCTGGTTTTCAAACTCTTTGGCTGTTGTGTTGTGGAGATCTTCCCAGGCACCATGGCAGTCGATGCAAAGAGCTCCTGTCGGCTGAACTGACTTCTCACTCCTTTAGTGAATTCTGCAATTAGGCTCCTAGGCAATCTAGTTTTATTAAAGCAAAGGGGTAGGCAAAATATCTGTGTAGTAAGGGCCAAGTGACTTGCAATAAAATCTGGCAGAACAGTGAAATGGAAAAGCTGGGGAAATGCCCGAAACAAAGCAGCAAACCTTTCTAAACAAATGACTGGAAATTCTTTCGCTACTTCTGCCGATCTCTTATCACAAGCCACAATAACCCAAGATTCAGGCAAGTTACTTTTTAACATCCTCTATCAGCAGGACTATAGCCTGCAACTGCAGGAGGACAGACTTGATCCAATAGATCCATTATCTCCCCAGTTACTATGACCCTGTCCTAATTAGGATCTCACACAAACCAGATACACCAGCAGTCAATGACAACTTCATTTTAGACGAGGGCTCTGCTGGGGGAAAGCTGTCTCTTGTTTTTAAGTCACCGTCAAGTAAGTATTGATTTGGTGAAAAGAGAAAATCATACTTCATCGGGAGGGGAAGGGTGCTGGCTTGGAACGCAGGGTGCAAACGCTGGCGGGACGGTAGCAACAAGGGGAAATTATGCTGCCTCCCGATATCCCACCCAACAGATTTTTGTGTTTGCCAGAAATTCGTGGCAGATCAATCATTGCTATCAGATAAGGGGAGTGATTTGCACGTCTGTTTTCAAGCCTCTGTGAGAACGACTGTCTTGCAAGCACACAGTCCAATCTGCAATATCGGGCCCATATGGAAGGAAACAGAATCCTCCTAATTGTACTGAGGAACGCTGATGGCAGAGCCCAAGATGACGAACAGCACGAAACCCTGGGCTGGAAAAAATACACAATGGAAAAGAACCCAGTGTGATTGAAATTTCAGTATTATCATCCTACCACGTAAATGATAGTGTCCCTCTGGATTAGACTTATGGAGAGCAGGCTGGAACGTTGGAAAGATAAGGCATTTTTAATCTGCGAATATAATCAGCTGGAGGGGAAATATAAAATGCTAATAACAAATTGAAAGTCAATCTAAAAATGAATGCAACAACTACTCGGATGCTCAGCCCCCCCCTCTATAAAATAAAATTAAAAAATCACAAAATGCTTCATTATAATACTTCCAGGGTTGAACTGGTAACAAAACTAACTTAGCCCTGCAAACTTAATCTGCTCCACACATTCAACTTTATATTTTAAAATGGATCCGTTTACTTGTGACTAAATATAGAGTGGATCTCACCATTTCTCGCTAGGTGGAACACTATAAAAGGTAAGTGGTACAATACATCATCTTAAAAGGTGGCTTATCTGGAGAGGAGGTGTAGGAAATATAGTACAGGGGACTCTCTGCATCTGAGACACAATTGGATTCCATTTTTCCTTTTGAAATAGGGAATGGAGAGAACATTACTAATGCCTGAAAACGTAATGTCAAACCATGGGGCATGTAGCGAGGGACATATTTCCTCAATTTGCAAGGGCCAGCTGTGCAGATGGGACTGCTCCTAACTGTATTCATTTGCACAGATCAACAGCACCTTTGTAGCACCTTCCATCCGTGAGGTCTCGAAGCCCTCACAAACATCTGCAGGCCCTGCAAGCCGCACCACTTTCCTAGGACTGAAACCGGGAAAGCGGTACGGGTCTCCTAGAAAAGATGCTGCTACAAAAATGCATGATGCTACCCAAGTCCTTTGCCTTAGGAGACAGGGAATACGCTATAATGTTAAGGCCCTTTTATGCCATCTGAACTGCATTTGCTCTAGGAGTTGCCCCTCTCTACTGCCAAGACAAATCACCTGGGAACTGACCTTAACATTTTGAGGTCTATGATCATCTAGGCAGACTTTTAGCAGAACACAGGCATTCCTGTGCTCATTCTTGCAGTGGAGGAAGTTATTTTTCTCTCCCGCATAAATAAAGGTGATTAAGCCCCAAATATTAAGGTTGACCTGGGATAATTAATTAAGCCACACAATAGCACTGTAAGCCAAACTCAGGACAGGTGTGGGTGCTGCCTGAAAGCACACATTCCTCTCTCAACCCCAGCACAGCCAGATGCTTCTGTTAAAATGGTAGGAAACCAAAACAGTTGCTTTTTACTGAAGACCTCATTAAGTTCCAGAGTCAATATTCGGACATAAATGGGAAGGTGAGAGAGACAATAAAGACCCTAACAGAAGACTATAAGATTACCTAATAGGATCTTATAAGACACAGCCTATTAGAAGGGGATAGTGAATATGAGATGTAGCCTAACAGAAGGTTTGAATGGGTCCAGCAACTTTGGCTTGAGATGGACTTTTTTCAGGTCTTTTGGGAGAACAGACATACATCACAGTATCAGATGTAGCAGGGGAGAGGAAACAGGGCAGTTAGGCAGTCGAGTAAGGCACCTAAACAGCATGTAAGATCCCTCTCTTGCACTCCCTAAAAGTCAAGTGTCCTTGATAGAAGGGAAGAGGTAAATCCTGGATGGAGCCAGATGTGTGGCTGCACCCTGCAAGCCATGTAAGCCCCAATGACTGACTGTGTGTTTTCTCCCCACTCTAAACACCTGGCTCAGACACTGCACACAGGACAGATTATATATAGGTAGGCCCTGAACCTGGAAAGCCACCGTGCATTGGGCAGGGAGATTATTGAACAAAAGTAAACGATAACGGCACGGCACAAAAAGATGCGCTCTGGTGTTTCCTTGGAGGCAAAGACAAAGACGACACTTTGCTGTTTGTTGTGCCAGAGAATCATCTCTGATTGTTTGTGTCATGGTGGCAGATAAGTGCAAAAGAGATAGATGTTCTGTCTCCGAGGCACAGTTCTCATCTGTATAGCATAAATTTATGCCTGCTGGTTGCAAGGCTCATGATTCAGAGCTGGGATATGACTGTGATCTGAGCACAGGAAAGGCAGCGCCTTTACACTTGACGGTGATCTGCTTCATTCGTGTTGTCAGTCAGTCTCTGAGAAATGTCCCCTTATGTTAAAGTCAGTTTGCTTCCTGAGCATGCTGTGTTGTACGATGGTTACCATCCAGACCTCGCTACTATGGATAAGAGTTGATTCCTCATTGATGTGGGGAGGCTCTTTATGATGGAGTGGCTGGCGGATGCCTAAAGATCCCCCTTCCTGGTACCTGGGTCGGGACCGCACCCCTTGGACTCCACCCCACAGGCCTGCAGGTTAGAAATGGAGGACAGTTCCCCTGGGATACATTTAACGGTCCTTCTTAACCAAAAAAAAAAAAAAAATCAGTTCTCTTTTCCCATCGTGTTTGGCCACCACATCAAATTTTAAAGCAAAACTTTAATGGGTTAACTGAAGAACAGCCGGAGCGGCTGGTAATGGATGGTAGAGACCTGATGCAGTAGCTACCCGTCTTGTTGTAAATGCTACCAGAGGCCCAGAGAGCATGCAGTAGGCACTTGGAAACATAGAAATAATCAAAATACAGATGGAGTGAGCTGAAAGAGCACATTGGCTTTGGTATTCATCAGATAAATACACAAGCAATTAAGTTTGCCTTAGCCCAAGCTGCCAGACCCAGACTCTACCAGGCTGGAGACATGAAACATAGGTTTTCTTATGTGCATGGTATTAATTGTTTATTAATAAAATGGCTTACCCAAAGAAGCCTCTAGGGATGCCAGGAATCAAACTCGTTTCTCCAGCTTCCCAAAGTCCTAGTCCCTGCACTTCAGTTCTCCATCTGTAAAATGGGCACAAGAACACGTCCCTCTTCCATGGGTATGTTGCCAGGAGCAAGCAGTAAAGCATGCGCAGTTGATGCCACACTCAGATACTAGAGTAATGGGGTCATACACATCAATTAACTAGACAGACAGCCCCTTTGATCTGCCTGCTCAATAATATCCCTTCTGAGAGGCTGCTCACACCATGATCCTGTCTTGAGCTGTTACATGCAGAACCTCAGACCCAGAGTTGAATTGTCCTGTATTTCTGAGAGGAGATGGGGACCATTACATTTTGGGTCCCTCTCTGATAATGTTACTTTACCGGTGGTCTGGAGGCATCAGAAACTAACTTTTCCATGTAAAGGCAAGTAGAGACCCAGTCCAGCTTGTGCTATCTTCGGTGAAGGGCTGCATCTCAAAGCACTGAGGACAGGCTTGAGGCTACAAAAATATTTGGTAGCAATCACTGAAATAATGCTGAAGACTGACATTTGCCACACTTGTATTTCTCGACATCTTGGGGCTGGACGACACTTGGAAGCCAATTCACGTTGGGGTGTGATTTTAAACCAAAAGGGCTGTTTGGATATGGAAACTCTTGTTCAGAAAAGTTCTCCCGGAATAACTCAATATGCTGACAAGCTGCTTTTGAAGACCCATTGGAACGAATGGGTTTACTTGAAGTGCTTTAGGGGTGACCGAATCAGACCCAGAATAGTTAAAACAATAATGCATTAATAGTAAAACACCCTGTAGGGTTTACTGGCCATTCTTATAGCATAAACGCAGACAGAGGCAGACAAGCTTCTTTGGGTAAATCTAATATCTTTCATTAGACCAACTCAAATAGTTGGACTATTTTATTAAATATTATTTTATTATTAAATAGTCCAGCTATTTGAGTTGGTTTAATACAAGATATGAGATTTACCCAAAGAACCTTGTCTGCCTGTGTCCTTAGACCAACACGGCTACAACCTACCCCCCTGTACAGATATAGGCACACATGGTATTCAATAGCTACACACACACCTGCATATACAGAGAGAGAGAGAGAGAGAGAGAGAGAGGAAAAGTGAATTACAGGGCTATATCCAAACATAAATTAAAAACTTTCCACCAGCTGCTGGAAACAAATGTGTGCAAACAAAGAGGTAGAGCAGACAGACAGAGAGAGAAAGATCTACGAAATTCTGCTCTACGGGGCTTGCTGATAAGAAGCATGTTCTGAAGACAAATTCTTCCAAACCGAGAGCATCAATAAGACCTTCATTCATTCTCCCTATCTAAACGAGGCTGTTTGGAGCATCACTTTCTCATGTCGAGGTTGTTTGTGCTTTCAGGAATGAAGAAGATGAAAGAACGGCTGAGCCCGACGATCCGACAGTCTCCTCCAAACCGGAGCTTGTTTATTTTGGTCGGCGTGCCACCCCCCAACCCCCCCTGGTTTTTCCAACTACTGATTGCTTAATTTCATGCTTCTCTGAAACAAGAGAATTGACTAAACTCTAAACTCAACTAAACTCTCCCTTCCCTTTCCCCAGCTAATGATTCATGTCCTCACCCGCTCGCTCTTCCCCAAGCCCAAGCAGCGCACAGCCCGGAGTCCCAGGAGGAAATGAGTTTTGCTCCTGTCTCTGGGCCATCCGGCGAGTGGAGGGGAAATGAGGAGCAAGCCCAGAGACCATCCAGTGATTTCATTTCCCCCGCTCTGAAGATGATCAAGGGGCTTTCACGTTCGGGGGCATTTGCCGCTCGGAGGGATGGTAGCCCGAGGTGAAAAGACAAGTGAGAAAGTTCATCAGAGGCTCCAGATTTGGGCACAAATCATTCTTCCCCAAGGAGAATTGCAAGTTGACAGCGGGGGCCCAGGTCACGGTGGTGCTGCACTGGATGCAGTGACAGTATGAGGGGTGTATTTGGTAGCCTGAGACAAAAAGAAATGCAAAACTCTAGGTTCAGAGATGTTACCCTTTATTAGACCAACTAAGAAATCGCAAAAAAAAAAAAGATGATCTTTCTTTGCGTGCACTAGCTCTGCATTGCTGGAAATGATTCCCCGGTGCCCCGCACCCGGGAATCGGGCCCAAGCTCGGAGATCGCATCTAGATGCCTGTTCCTCCCAGGCAGCTGCAGTTTCCCTGCCTCTCTCCAGAAGAAACCCCCGTAACAAAAGCAACGCCGAAGTACCAGTGACAGAGTCCGTCCCCCTCACAAGCTCCCTTAACTTGACGGAACAGAAATTTTAATTTTAATTCAAATGAGCAGCGCCTCCACTGTGCTACGCCCTTTGCTCACACGGCATCTCAGACAGGTCCGGTCTCCAGGGAGCCGGCAGTTGCAGGGTTTATTTTCACCTAGATTAGATTTCTTTCAAGTGACAGGGCCGGAGGATGGAGCCGCGCTGCCCGGCCAGTCTCAACATCCTAACAGCTCCAAATTGCCCCCAGCATGTGGCAAAACTCTCTCTAATGTCATTACGTAGCTTTAAAAGCTGACTTTACCTACAGCCCAAGCTGAAGAGCAGGAGGAGGAGGAGGACTGGAAAAACACCAAGGGGCTTTGACCAAATTGGGGTCCCCCAGTGCCTTGAGCTCTATGACAGTAAGGACAACCCCGGTCCCGAGGAAGGTACAGTCCAAAGGGAAGGATGTGTCAGGTGGGCAAGACTGACAAGTGGGCAGGGGATGCAGGATGAACCACAGGATGTTTCAGCACAGACTGACCTGTCAGCAGCTAAACCAAACGCTGCAAATACGGCCTGGTTTGTGCCCTCCGAGGAGGAAGGCTGCTTGCTAATACGCCGCCCACGGCAGAGAAGTTTTCACGAGATTGCAACCCACATGCACTTGCTAAACCAGCTCTTCCATTACGCCACCATATTTTTAGGCACCAGCCATCAGCTCCTCATAAAGGAGGGGCTGGTGTGTACGTCATGCACATTGTCTTAAAAGATTGATTTCTCACCTGTAAAAGTGATCTACATTCCCTCTCCATTCCCAGACGCCTTAGTCAAAAGAGAAAATGGATCTTTTAAAGATACATGTATCCATCACTATTATTTACATTCGAATATGCGTAGGCAGCTCTGCTCCAACAGGGGAAATGTAAATCAGATGGACATCGTTCCCTGAATGCCCTAAAGAGCTCCATTCCCCCCAAATTAGAATAGAAAATGCTCTTTCAAAATGCACCTTTAATATGTAAAAGCTGCTGCATCCTGACTCTAAATAAACCAAACTTGAGCTAGATGCCAAATATCGTAGATGAAGGACAGGTGCGACACGCGTATCTGGCCAAGGAATCGGTCCTAAACAGCTATTTATATTAATGCAAAGAAGGTGCAATGTTCCTCCTCTTGATATATGCTGCAGCGGGATATAGTTTTGTCCCACCAGTGAGAATAAAAACGTACAGTTCATGATAGGCAAAGTCACATGTGTGAGATAAAAAACCCCAGCTATAATATATGTCTCCACCATGTATTCTCTTCAGGATTTTCTTTAGATCTTTGGATGACAACAAGAAAACACTTACTCAAGGTTAGATGCTGCTCTCCGGGCTTTTTAATAACCATTCCCTCCACCCTAGGGGACTGCGCCTGTGAAATGAGGCACACTCAACTTCATCTCCTGGACTTGCAAAGACAAGGGAGAAGCTTTACAGATGTCTTTGCTTCCCACCGCAGCCATGCATGTGAATGCCGAGTATAGGAAGAGGTCTGCTTTTCTGTCTGAGGGGGTGCATTGTAAGGAAGTCTGTCTCTCTGCACATTCACTGTCCGTAATCCCATGACTTCAATCATCGCAACAAAAAATAGTGATTGTAATGAACCCCTCAGCATGACTGCGACCCACTGCCCTGGCCTACTGTATTAGCACTGCTCAACTGTGCATCTGATGAGGAGTCTCCTTTATTTCTAGTACTTTGGAGCAAGAGGACACAACTTCCAGCTATGCTAATGCTGTGCTATGTGAGGGGCTCTGACCGGTGCGCAGCAACTGAGAAGTTTTCAGGTGATGAGATTTGCCACCAATATTAAAAATTATTTTCTTCTTTTGTTCCAGATCTTACAATAGGGGGTTAACTGCTCCATGCCTTTCAGACATGCCAGCCATAGGTAGAGAAACAACTAATATATCCAGGAGTCAAGTAAGACGGGAGGCCACAATACAGTGTCACCGGGCAGCAGGTAGTGCAGCCTTTCCTCCTATAAGCACTACCAGGGGCACATGGCCAAGCATGCCACAGCCCCCAATAGACAGCACAAGTTGCTGTGCTAAGAGGTTTTAATGTCTTCCTCTTAAGTAATATGGAACGGAGATAGACTCATTGCAGAGGTTGGCTGTGAGCATGTTTTGCAATGAGCTTTATTTCCTTTGTATTAACTATATGGCATGGGACAATCCCTCTTACAATATTTCCAACCTCATGTCCAAGAAAGAAAAATAAAAATCAGGAGCCAGGCTTCAAAGGGAATGGCTTAGACAGTCAAGATGCCTTTAAAAAGTAGTGAATTTGCGGTTCATTTGTTTATCATTATTGAGCTCAGAGGGGGCATGCGGGCCAGGCTTTTCTGTGAAACCGCAAAGGCTAGAAACTTCCTTTTTAATTAAATATTGTCATGCATTTAATAACATCGCAAGAGCTGGCAACACCGTTGCTGACATGGCCAGAGCTGTCAGAAAGAAGGGCTCAAAGACAGGACCATAACAGAGACACGGACTTAGTCTTAAGGGAAGCGCTCTCGTATAATCATGCATCATTCTCTGCAGCTGCGGGTTAGACAAGAGTTACCCCTTCACAGTCCTCCTGCCCATGATTTAGCTCCTCTGATGGAAGATGGCCTACCCTGGCCTTTTCTCACAAAAGCATAGGCCGGTCCCAATAGGCCTCACAATAAATCTACGGTGTCAAAACAGCGTGTCAGCTAGTGAAGATTGTATCTGTCCCGTGCCCTGCACCGAGGAGCTCAGCCAAAGAATGTGTGATCCGCTGCCATTGATACCAGGTCCCCCATGGAAAAGAGAGAGATAAAAAAAATTCACGCATGCAGACCCCGAGCTTTCCATATTGCAAACTGCACGTCGGCCGCTGTCTTTCCTAGTCCAAGAGGTGGCCTCTGCTACCCAAGAAAAGGGTAATAGCATCACTGAATCAGAGGAATGTAGGGCTGGGAAGGGCCTTGAAAGATCATCAAATCTTATCATTGAATGATAATTTTAACAAAACACATCACTAACTAAGCTGAACAACTAGCTAGCATGGATGTAAACCCAGCCCAAGGCATGTGCACCATGCGAGTCTCACTTAAGGCTGCTCCAAGGTGATGCGTGGGGGCTGTACATGTGCCAGCCCGGTCTGGGCCCTCTTTGCAGCAGCAGGAGGATGCAAGCCCTTGGCAATCGAGGCCTGATTTAACACACAAATAGCTTAACATGGGAGCTCTGTAAAGGGAGCTTCCCGAACTATGCTTCAGACAACCTTCAGCCATTTACCTTGACTCCCAACCAATCTAAATAGACTTAAAAGTCGCCTTAATGGACCTTGTGAAGTAGCACACTCGCGATGCACTCTCCTGCGCTCTCTCCGACTGTAAATAAAGTGCTGTGCGGTGAGCGCAGCTTCACTGCAATGACTATGGTTTTAAAATGTGCGTGGCTTCACATTTCCACCAGCCCCAAACCAAAGTTTAATCAGGCAGCTAATGCAGCGGTGGCGGTGAAGTATTCTGGGAGTGCCTTTTCTTCTGGGCTGCTGCTTTTTGACACATCCCCTGGATCTGCAATAAAATTTCCTCTCTACTGAATAAAGAAAAGCATTAGAAATAAGCCCTTCATGACTGACCAGGGAGCAAATGGACTCCTGTGATGGTGGACCAGGGAGGAATAAAATGGGCTCTAGGAGTCCCAACCCTGGCCAGCCCAACCCTTTTTCAAGGCTTTACTATTAGCAGAGTCTAGCTGCCCCGAGATTAGATAGTGCATTGTCCCTTTCCCTGCCCACCCCGCACTTTGTGCACCTTGGCTTCAGCAAGAGGCAGCATGTGCTGATGTTGCCTGGGCAGACCACAGTCACAATCTATCTCCTGGATGCCCACAGTTTCGGGGGAAAAGGCCTTGTGCCGGCTCTGTGCCTCACCTCATACATCTTCTGATCCACTGGATCAGCTAGGCTATATTAGCAAGCTTTATTTGTAATGTCATTATTGAAAAGATCATCATTGCATCCTAGGAGCAACGGTCTCAAGTTGCACCAAGGGAAGTTGAGGTTAGGTATTAGGAAGAATTTTCTCACTAGGAGAGTAGTAAAACACTGGAACAAGTTACCCAGAGAGGTGCTGGACTCTCCATCCTTGGAGGTTTTCAAAACCCAGTTAGACAAAGCTTTAGCTGGGATGATGTAGTTGGGGTTGGTCCTGCTTGGAGCAAGGGGTTGGACTAGATGTGACCTCCTGAGGTCCCTTCCATCCCTCATTGTCTATGAGTCTATGAACAAGAAAGTCTGGTGAATGACTGGGGAGTTGGACCAAGAACACCCGCCCAGGTATCCTTCACCAAATACCAGTGCTGCTGACCAGAATGGACCAAGGTGGAGGCTGGAGCCAGGGCTGGTGGGACTGTTCACAATAGAATACCTGCTTTTCCTGCCATCAAAATTAACAGGGGTATTTAAAAAAAAAAAAGCAACTTGCTCTGTCTTTTGACTCAGGAAACACTTCTCTTACAGCACAAGCCCTGATAGAGTCATAGATCTATGGATCTATCGGGGATATTACTGCCCCGACCCACCAGCTGCAAGCGATCCGGGACGTCAGGAAGAGAAAAACAATTTGCTTCCTCCGTGCGCTCCTTTCTCCCGTTCTTGACCCTGAGATCGTGCAAATGTTTTTTCCCAGGGCCTCCGCCGCGAATGAGACGCTCTCATCGCCAGGGAGTAAATCACAGCAACAGGGAAATAAACCTTTCCTTGAAACGATTGTTATTTATTTATTTATTTGCTGCACGCAGAAGTCTACATAAAAGTGCATAAATTGTGGCGGCGAAGGCTGCTGCTTGATTAGGGGCTCAGACACCAAACACCGCTCTCTCTCTCTCTTTTGATATCTCCTCCCGACAAGGGGAAGTCGGTATGGGGGATAGAAGGTGCTCTGGCAGGAAGATGCCATTTTCCCTTTAAATCTAACTCAGGTAATGAAACTGCACAAGAAAATAGTGTGGGTGCATCTGGGAGTAGTAGAAAACAGTTAGATCTTCATAGAGCCATAAAGAAGTAAACAGTAGGCTGCTATGAAGATCTATGGGGCCCCGCAGTGCCATTGTCTTCAAAAGGAATTAAAAACAAATTGCTGAGGGCCAGCACATAATTTAGAGACTCACGGCAATTTTATGACTTGCTAATGTTCCTAATTACATGCCCGTGAAAGGCTTAATTAATTGGGGGATGTAGCAAAAAGTGGAGCCTGTGTTTGTTATCATGGTTCCACTGCATTGATTTTAGTGCCTATGGAGAATTTAGGGCCTCTTTATTTGCACAAAGAAAATGCAAGTCTCTCGAAAAAATGCACATTAAGATCAACCCCTCGCTGCTATCTAATATACTTTCCTCTACTTAACCAAAGCGCTTGTAATCATATTTTGTAAATGTTGGTGCCGTTAATTGCATTGTGAGAGAAAATAGGTTCCGCTCGACTGGTCGTGGAGAATTTTATAAAGTTCTTTCCCTGCTCCCAATCCCGAGGACGCCGAGAGAGAAACTCATCAGGAAGTTGATGCGGCAGGATGCTCGAGCACGGCTGAGGCCGGTCCAGGAAGCAGTGGAGGTCTCTCCACTTCCTCCTCTTTGCCTTTCTCCTCATGCTGTGAGAGGGTGATGAGGAGTCAGCAATGGGAGGCTTTACACCCTGCAGAGAGTCTCTGCCAAGGAGCCTTCCCATCCTAGGCAATGGTCTTGAAAGCGCTCATTGAGTGCTACACCCCACTCCCTGCCAAGGTGACTGCAAGGCCAGTCATTATTTTGCTGTCCCCAAAAGCAAGCGAGGTGCTTCAGAGCAGACAGCAGTAGCCATCGTTCCTGCCCCAGCTGGCTTTGAGCTCACACCATGGATGAATGGTGACAAACACAAGGAAGGGAAAGACCAACTTATCTCCCATCAGGACAGAACTTGGTTACGGAGAGAGATGTGGGAGTCCTGTGTGGTTTGATCTATCAGATCAACAGACCATGATAGCTTCTCTTAAAGACCTTGGGGGTCTTTAAGAGAAGGCTGGATAGGCATCTGGCTGGGGTCACCTGACCCCAGCGCTCTTTCCTGCCTAGGCAGGGGGTTGGACCCGATGATCTGTTGAGATCCCTTCTGACCCCAGCATCTACGAATCTATGAAATACAAATCCAGATTTCAATCCTAGATCTCTCAAGAACTCAGAGATCCCCAGGGGAAAGTCGCAAGTAGTTTTCTATGCAGAGAAACAATGGTACAGATAATTAACCCCCTACCTCCATATACATCTCAACATGCCAAGAAAATAAATGGAGGCAGGACACATCTTTTTCCCCCAACTTTTACCTGGAACACATGGATAAAATCAGCTGCCCATCTTCTCAATCAGTTCATGAGCTCATCGCTCCAAGGGAGATCAGATATCGCATGCCAAGTTAATCATAAAATGTTTTAAAGGGAACAAGAAAGGGAAACGAACGCAGGAAGGAAAGGGAGCAGGATTTTTGCCCCCAAGAGAATGCTACATCTTCCTTTAAAACAACGCTCTCCATTTCTTTGCAGGAAAGTCTGGATGCGGATTTCTGCTCTCTCAAATGCCAATGAATCGGGGACGAGTTCTGTGCAATGTGGGAAGCCGGTGACGGCCACTGATCTGAAGGAAGCACCCACCAGGGAAAGGATTGGTAATTTATGCCATCAAAGACCCCAGGATCTGTGCCCTGAGCATAAACTGAAAACTGTGTCCAATTAGGTGTGCCGGTCCTGTCACACTCACTGGTCATACAGTAGGGAATGAGTTTGAATTACAAGAATTATTTCATGTGGAACTTGATTCTACAGGGTTTTAACCTATTGCTTCTACTAAATCACTCAGCTCTTCCCTTTTGCCCCTACTCCCCTCCAACATTTTCTTTTCTTTTTTTTTTAAAGAGGTGAAAGGGGTCTTCGCATTTGTGAAGACTACAGGGTTGGCAAGCCCCAGAAGGCTGCAGTACCTCTGTGAGAGCTGGCAACAGTCGTGCTACTCTTGAGGTTCGGGATGCATCACAATGAACCCTTGTCACTCACCCACATGTGACCTCTCCAGCAGGAACTCCCGGATAAAGAAACCCCTTATTATAGAGCAAGAAGATGCTCACCTCCACTCTGAACCGGACAATTAAGACTATCCTCATGCTAAAGGATATTGTGTGCATGTATTGGTAAGGCATACTGATGAAGGGGCAGGGGGTATTAGCAGCCAGCAGTCGTTTCACCAGGTCCCAAGGATTAAAAGTGGAAAGATCTGAAAGTGTGCCATTCAAACCCCTGCAGAAAAGAGATCAGCATCCTTGCCAGTTCAAATCCAATCTGTGTTAGTGGCTACTGACGGTCGTTAACACCTTCCATAGCTGCATGGTGTCTCACATGTTTCTAATAGACAAGTTTCCTCATCTTCTACCCATCACTGCATTACAAAATCCCAATGGTAGCAATCCCAGAGATACCCAGGACTGCAATGCCCCAAAACAACCAACGACCTTCACACACTTAGGACCAGCCTCTCCAGTTGAGGCCTTAGGATCTCTGGCAGGCTTGTGCTCTGGTTGCTAGCCCATGTTGGTGCTTGTGCCCCGTGCCTTCGCTGCTATTCTCACACTCGTGCTTGCTCAATGAAGTCGGTGAGGGAAAACCTACAAGTGTGGCAGTCGCATCCTGCAGTGCAGGTGCATCCACTGGGACAGTTGGGCATTATTGGGACATAAGTGTTAAATGACAAAAAGGTAGCTCGTTTGGCAAAATAAAATGATATGTTAATCACAGCTCAAGGGATTGTGTTGAGCAATTTAGTTTCAGTTATGTTAAAAAAGAGAAGGGATGAGGATGGCTTGTAATATTTGACTGGAAAGCAACATTTCACTTAGATTTCACATTTCTCTTTGGAACGGGATTTCAATGTTTCCTGGTAGTGCTGGAAACTGAAACACAACAGCATCAAAAAAGACCAGGAAATCCAGGTAAAGAAACCAGCCCGCCGTCTTGCCTTAGTCCTTTAATAAGGAGCATAGTCTAGTGCATAGTGCTAATACAATACCACTGGTATTGTATTAGCACCGGAGACTACACCCAGGTGCCACTGCACTATGCACCAGACACACATGAACTAAAGAAGCAAATCTCCCTGTCCCAAAGAGCTGACCATCTAAGTATATGCAAAGGATGGTATCTAGAAAAAAAGAAAAGCAAATGAATAGTGCCCCAGCTGCCCAGCTTTTCCCTGATAAATGCAAGCAAACAGCAGTAAAGGTGAAAATTAAATTTCAGTTTTAAAGTTCTTTGTGTCTTAATTGCATGCGATCCAAGTAGGACAGAGAAGGATTCATTTAAATAGTGCTTTTGATCCTGACAATATTACTTTTTACTCGACCGTTAAGTACCTCTGAAGAACATTATTTTGGCACCAGCAAAAGGAAGCAAAGGCATCCTTGTTGCATTGCTCCTAAATCTATCCCGGATGCAGCTTTCCACGCTGTTTGCAACAGTGCTGCAAGGAGTGAAAGCTGAACGAAGTTTCACTGGTGCTCTTGAGAAGAGGCAACATCTCTGGAAATATAGTTGGCTCTTTGACGATAAGACCTTTGACAGGAACGTGAATGACATGAATACTTTGATCTCTAGTCTCAGAAGCTTCAGCAGCAATTATGAGTCAAGAGGGGTGAATACAGGGAGCAGCTAAAGCAATACCCTGGAGGGTGGTGATGCAGTAATTAGAGACAAAACCCAGAACATCTCTGCCTGCACCACACACG
The DNA here is from genome assembly GCF_030867095.1 of Alligator mississippiensis. Lineage (NCBI taxonomy): Eukaryota > Metazoa > Chordata > Crocodylia > Alligatoridae > Alligator > Alligator mississippiensis. Next base: position 5,354,149 of record NC_081837.1, on the reverse strand, counting down.
TGAACCCCAGAGGACAGATTGGGGAGGGGGGGAAAGCTTGATGGAAAAAACCCAGCAACTATTCTTCACAGGGACATAAACCCGACAAGCCTTTATCCATTTCAAAGCAAACATCTTCAAAGACAGGTAAAATGCTAATTCTCTTAATGTCGGGTTTTATGTATATACACGGAAAAGGTAAAGCAAATTAATCACTAGCTTTACCCCCTAATATATATCTGTGTTACAAATATATTACAGCATGTCAGATCTAAGAAGATAGATCTGAACAGCGGTTGTTAAAAGAGCATTTCCCTTTTCATGCTCTAATACAGTTATTTTGATCTTTCAGTCTTCATATTTTTTGTTCTCATCAAAGGAATGATGGTGCTAGAGATTAGAGTGTTATTTATTTCCCTCTCACTGTCCTACCAGTGTTAATCACTTCTGGTGTCAACAGCTGCACGAGTCTGTCTGCTGTCAGGGAATACACCTTGCCGTGCTCTTGGAACGGGCTAGAGACACAGCACTGACCTCCGCCCCCCGCATCAGAACAGCTTCTTCTGATGACCCAAAGCAAACCTCACTCGTTTGAGGTGAGAGTGACCTCCAAAAACACCAGGCTACAAAACACCATGGGACATATTATGCAAATTAACAGCAGAGAGGTGAAAGATCTCAATTAAGTACATGAACAGTGCCAGCAAAGAGCTCAGTGTTACATTGTGTGAGCACCCATTGGATTTCAGGAGCGCAGCATCGGCCTCTGCACCTCCCAGCGAGCACTTTTGGGGATGGTGGAAGACTCCGGCTCTCACGTGGGAATTTCCTACTGGTGGCCAGGGGATCTGTGCAAGACAGACCCAGAAAGCAGAGCTTTCCTATTTGTATTAAAGCAGCGCTGCAGTAGCTGAGAACAAGATGATGCCCCGTTGCACTGGGAAGGGTACGAATGGATTGTAACTCAGCCCAGCCGTATTTTAAAAACCTTTGAGTTAAATTCGTGCCTTTATTTCTAAGGAGGGTGATGGATGGGAAATGCAGCTCCAATGTGGCAAAGCATCCTACGACATGCCCACCTTTAATCACCAGTCATCCCATTGCCTTCAGCGGGGACAAGGTGTGTGATTAATACTTTACCTATGTTCAGGTCTACAGGCTGTACCTGGTTATGTTGAATGGAAATTGCTGCCTACTGTCACTGTGTATTCTTCTGTTGCAAGATCTTCCCAGGCAGATCCCCAGTGGGTTTAAATGCTGATCTCTGATGGAGAGAGGCACCTGAGCTATCCTCAGCTTGATTCAGCGCAGTAAAACAAATAGTTTAGAAGATGAAGACGGAGGTGGGAAATGCCACACTGCTGGGAAAACACACAGCTCGGATCTAGGCGACTCTCCCACGAGGGAGTCTACTCAACTGAAACGCCCAGGCTACAGTTGAGGAGATTAATGATGCTGGTTTTTCTACGTTCAATTACACACATTTTGGTCAAGACTGGCGGAGCCCACAAAAGTTTAGATCGTCTTGAAAGGGGTTGAACTTTGCCCCCCGGGGAAGTTATCCCAGGGGCCCAGGCAGGTTGTAACACTTATATACTTGTCAAAATATGATACCTCTAGGGTTTCTTTTGATAATTCAGTGGCATTAGAAATCAGGCTAATGAGGGATGCAGCATTGCATGGCAGGAAGTGTAAATAACAAGCTGTTCCAGGCTCTTGAACGGACTCGCCATGTGATACTCAGCAAGCTGTTTAGGCCTGCCTGACACACAGAAATTTTGCCGACCTAGCTAGGCCCATCAGGAGAGGGGCTTTTCCCCCTGCCCGGGACCAAAGCAGTTGTACTGGCCCTGTCAAAAGAGCTCCACATCTTCACTAGGAGATCTACCACTCTCCTCCCCTCTATTATTTATAGCTGCACGGGCAAACCCAGTTAAAAAAGACAAGCCTTAGAGAGCTCTTTTGCTCGTACGAGCAGAGTCTCCACAAACGTCTTGGTGCCAGCTAGCAATTCTCATCACTGTAAGGATGCCATCCCTGGGCTCTCTTGCATGCCAGGGGTTGTGTGCAGCCTCCTTTCCTCCTCTACAGCCTCCATTTTCCTCCCCACCCACAGTTTTTATTCCTCTTTTTTTTTTTTTTCAATGCCCCAACATTTTTTAACTCAGTTGGCTGGATGGGCAGAGCTCAGATGAAAGGTACTGTGGCACTGGGATGCGTTAATAGCTGCTATCAGTCAGTAATTGCCAAAGTGGTTGGAACAGGTAGCTCAGCTATCCCTATGGTGGGGCTCAGGGTGGCTTCCGTGTCACCTTTTTTTTCCCCCACCCCAGTTTTCTCCCAAATCAACAGGGTTTTTCCCAAGGATATCAGAAGCATTCCCTGAAATTTGGGAAGCAGTCAGAAGTGGTGTTCAAAAGTTATCACATTGCAAACAAGGACAGAAATGCTACTAGGTCAAGTGTAGGGCTTCTCCATCTCAGGCAATTAACTCATAAGCAGAATCTCAGTAGGTGGGAAATAAGACCCAAGATAGAGCAAATTTGTAATTCAGATCAAGTAGAACCATTGTGATGACCGTGTCCATTCTGCTTAAGCGCTGTGATGAACTTGTGTCAACTACATTTAATTATACGTGCCCCCATCCACTTCAGTATGGGATGCAGCCCTTCCCTACCTAGCAGAGCTCTTCAGCCTCTGTTTAGTTTGAAGCATAACCCTTCAGCTCCATCACAGCTGGTGGAAATAAACACATGTGGAAGTGCCTTGCTCAATCACAACAGACTGCTGAATTGGGGCCGGAATTGCTGTGCAGACAAAGATGTGCTTGTCTCAAGCTCTGGTACCCTTGATAATCATTTACAAGTACACATCATCAAGACAACCAAACGGGTGCCCATTTCCAGAAGTTGTATAAGAGGCCATTTCCATCTCACAGCAAAATGGGGGGAAAAAGGAACAACCACCCGTTCTCTCAAAGTGATTCTTCAGGTACCACCATGCTTCTCCAACCACCCCTATTTCACGAGAAGAAATGGGTCTGCTGTAACAGCACGACTACTCCTTTTGGGGATTCAAATAAAATAATGTGCACAGATAATGACGAGAGATTTAAACACATCCATTTGTGCTCAGGCAAAGATCGCAACATATTGTGGAAAGATGTGCTTTTGTTTATACTTATACAAAAAGTTCATATAGGTTCAAGATGCTAACATAACAGTGAAAAAGATGTATAGATATATAGTAATACATGTTACTGTAAGTAAAGTATTGGCTAAGTAACCAATAGATAAAAGCCAGGTAAGTAGCCAAAACGTCTGCTTTCTACAAATATATCTTTGTACCAATTAGAAAAGAAAAAAAAGAGAGCAGGGGAGGAAATGGATTTGTGGCATAGTCATAGCTTGTCATTTAAAAACCACTTGTACACCCAGCTTATTATACATTCAGGTTAATAGCTCTGAATTGCAAGAATCCTTACCCTTTTCTCCCATGTTCCAGAGATACCACATATGCCTGTTGGCTCTACCTATTTTAAGAAGTGGACTTATGTAGGTCCCCATTCAACATGGGATTTATACTTGTGCTTCATTTTAAGCATTTGAATAGTTCCATTAATGTCAAGAACATAAGTGCTGCAATTCAGCTTGTGCCAGCTACATATTTATTTAGGTTGCATATACACCAGAGAAGTACCTGTTCTAAGTGGTAGGCATCGTTGACAATAACTTCAAAGCTCAGGAAGACTAAATCAGTAGCCAACTCCACCATATACAAAAACTGGGAATGATCACAGGAATGCCAAAATTAAAAAAAAATCCTGCCGCTGAAAAGCTCTGCTTCGCTAGCAAAACATCACTGTCCAAAAAAGTCCCATCTGATCAAAATGCATTACTCAAACACCAGGTTGGCCGCGACACTAGGGCTAGGCAGGTTAGTTGCTATCTGCACTATTTCAAATGAATGCTTTACTAAATATGAGACACCACAGAGTTTAAGACTAAGTTAGATATTTGGAATTGGCTAAGAGGAACCGATAGTAGCATATGCAGGTGCACTGATAATTATTTGAAGAGACTAATTCAGCAGGAGTATTTCTAGCATAACTAATCCCTGAGAGGCAAGAAACAGGAAAAGACTGCATGATCTAATGTCTTTGAAATAGGTTAAACCAGTGACATAGCCATCATCAGCATTGTGTTCCTTGCCTTAAAATGCTGACACTTACAGGTTTGATGGTAACTAGACAGCATAGGGGCACCTTTGCTTTCACATCAGATCTGCTGACATGAACAAGAGTTGATTCAGATGGGCATCTGAACATTAAAGTCCTTGCCTATTTCCATAAAATGATTGGCAGGATGCCTACTGTTAGTAAGCTGGTAGCACAGCTGATGCACGGTGTCTTGATAAAAACTTTGCAACACTTCTAACCAAAAAAAGGGCAATGACATCTTATTTTAATTCACCGGACTTCTGAGAGGTGGGACATCTCATTTCTGACCATCGGATCCATCCTATACCTTTGCAGGTTTAGGACCCATCTAGAAGGGGGACATAAGAGTATACTGCAGTCGCTACTCCATGCTAATTCCTGTATGAACCGTCTTATTATACAGCAAACAGGTGCTACATATAGGGTAGCTTCCACCTTGCATATTTACATAGTATAACACCCTCTCTTATTGCACACTTACCTTCTGTAGACAAGCCCCTAAAGCTCTTCTCTGAGAACAAAAAGATTACCTACTTTACAGTTTTAGCTCAGCTGCAAATGCTCAGAGCTCTCCAAGAAAAATCTAGTTCTGGTTTGTAGGAAGATGACCCAAAGTAAAGCAAAGCTGAAAACCAATATCATTTCTGACACACAGACCTGATCCATTGAGCCAGTTTCTGCCTTCAATTTAAAGTTTAACAAATGCATACTTTGCAAAGAAGAGAAGAATAAAACTTTGCACAGATTACTTACAGCTGATTTCCAGCTAATCCCTCAGTAGATCAGTGCCTGGGTAAAAAAAAAAAGGAAGAAAAGTTATTTCAAGCCCTGATAATATTTCTGTTCGGCTTTTGTAGTTTTTTTAGGGACTTAATTCCTGTCATTTTAAAAAAAATAAGATTTAAAGACTCCTCCTAGGACAAATTTTTTTTATATCTGAACAGATATAATGGGACCATTATATAACCATTATTATAACCATTTTTATAATGGGAACCATTTCAGAAAGAGGGCAACAGTGACATAGCATGGTTTTCTCTGGACATCAGAGGGTCCTTGGGCAAACCACTTCTGTTATAGTCTTGGTTGTACAGTGCTCTTAGGAAATGCAAGGTTGATGGGTTTCAGCGGAAAGCTTCTGGACAATGTTCAGTGAGTGAAAGGAAATTGCAGGCTCCCATCATGGGCTTCTTAACCCTTGTTCTCTCCTACCAGGCACATGTTTCTTGGTTTTGACGTTAGTTTGGTTTTGTTGCATTGGTTATGTTATAATCGCTGCTCAAGACTGATTGGGAGAAAGGAGGCAGAAGGGTAATGGTTATAGGAAACTCGTTATGGCTTGCTGCATGGCAGCAGTTTCAACTACAGGCGCGGGTCCTGGGTCACCTGGATGTACGGAGACAAAGCACCAACAGGCAGAAGACCCTAATTCTTCATTAATATAAATACAAGTCAGTCTGGGAACTCAAGAACCTGCATGAGAGAGGTGGTCTGTGGATTTAGCTACGACTCACATGGACATCAATAGGGGGAAAAAGATAGGCAAGGCTTTCACTCCGGAGAAGTCAGTGCTCTGCTTGAAATGCAGCTCTCAGCACTACAATGAGTTGGGACAGGGCAAAAAGTATTTCAGGAAGAGTCAAGGCTACTGGGACCGCAGAGCTCACCTAACATTGACATGACGGCAATCAACGTGACTAATAACAGTAACGTCCTCACCTTGATACCTGTTGCGGTCTGTTGGAGGTTGCTTTGATAGCGAGGACTTCACGTCTGCTTTGCTGTCATGCGACATGACATCACGGAGAATTTACTTTGGAAACAAAACCGAAAAACCCATGAGTGTGAAATGTGACTGTCGATAAAGTAATCCTCAGCAATCAGACAAAATTAATTGTGTGAACATCATTGATCAAAGCTACTTAATACATTGGGTATGTGGAAAGCTGGAATGTAATTTCATTACCAATCTGCTCCATCCTAATGAAATTTCTAATAACGTTCTAATTTTGATTTCGGTTAAGGAGAGAATGATGGAAATTTTCTTTTGCCTCTCTTGTAAGGTTTTATTTATGGGTTTTCTGTGATACCAGGCATCCTTTTTTCTTTTTTTAATTTGACATTGGGGGGGAGGGGGGGGAGTTGAATATAGTAACAGAGATAAAAGAAACAAAATTGCAAAACAGACAAACCAAGCAGAAAGAGAATTGATGTCAAAATTAAGGAGGTTAATTTTAAAGTTAGAAATTAATTTATTTTATGGAAGATATTGTGGATTTTTTTTTTTTAAGTTCCAGCTGAATTTCCAACTCAAATTGATTTGAATAATGCTAAAACCTTTTATAGATACATCCCTTTATATAAGCTTCTCAGAGACAAATATTAAATCAATTCAGCCTCAAAACATCCTAGGATTCCTATTTTCAAAGGCAGGTAGAAGACGAGGGAGATCAGGTGTAAAATCCAGGCCGTCAAAGCCAGGGGCAAGACTCCCAATGATGCCAGTTGAGGCCACGATTTCAGCCTAATTTTCAAAAAGATCCCATAGTCTCATGCCTTGTGTGAGAACTGGTTGTGGGTGTGATTGAGTGTATTTAAGTATTTCTGCCTTCAAATCAGGCGATGCGACTAAACGCCGGCAGTTTTGGGGGAAGAGTGCGATGCGCCTACATAACAAGGGGCTAAACTCTAGGCTGGCATCCCTCATCAGAGCTCAGCTGGCTTTCCCGAGCGGAGGGTAGGACACCAAAGGTTCACTTCTCTTCAGTTATATGCTTATAATTTTTTGGGTGAGTAAGAGACCTGCCCAGGCCCCTGGGGAGCAACGGTGAGAGAGAGATGGTGCTGCAGGGACTCCTCAATTCAAAGCCCCGGGCTAAGTCCTTAGGTTGTGTAAACCATAGCTGCTCCATGGTCGTCATCTAATGACCTATTTTGCCAAACTGAAACCATTTGGATTGCATCTCCAGGGTACAGCTTTTCAGCACATTTGCTTCCCATCTGAAAACATTTAATGCAGGAAGGGGACTGCAGGGGAGCAGGGATGAGGATGCTGCCCATTGCTGGCTTGCAAGCCTATGGGGGCCCTTAGATAAAGGGGAGGGCTAGATGGCATATAGCTAATGGTGAAAAAACAGAGCCACTGCCTGCTAGGTGAGAATGACTCCCTGACCACTGCGCTATTGCCTATCTCTGGTATTTCCATTTCCAGCACATCTGATGTGCTTTGGTGGTTTATTCATAACTTGTAGTGAGAAATTGGAAAAGGCTGTAGGGGTCGGCCTGGCGGAGAGATGCAGCCCAAGATTAGTGCTACAACTGAATTACTGCACAAACAGTCACGGACCTCATGCAAGGTCTACTCCAGCACGTGTGAAGTTGAATCTTTCCGTTAATAAGTGAATGTGAAGATGAGCTATCAGAGAGACGGGCATGTGTCTAATGTTGGGGCAGGTCTGGAAAGGAGCTGTCGGAGCCGTAGCAAACCTGACCAGGCAAACAAAGAAGAGCGATTAATGTGGCTGCTTTTGTGAGCTCCCTTCCTAATGAAATTCCAGCAGGCCTCCTCGTTCACTATACAAATGGACATGGGCATGCACTGAAGCAGTGGCTAAACAAGGATTCATGGGGCGATATCAGTGCACAGCACATGCTAACCACACAATTTTAAAAAAGGCAAGTCTGGGCATGGCAATGTTTACTTAAATGCTGACTTTAAGCTGGTTGAGTGAAAGTCAAGTGGGGCGCCTAGGCTTAACTCAACCCATTTCAGCACGTGTTGAAGCAGCAAGTCTGGTTTAAGACCAGATGTTTAAAGCATTAGTACAATTTAGCCACTATTGCACACCAGTCTGGGCACGAGACAACACTTGCTTTGGCATCAGTGAGACGTGGACAGAAGTTGATAGAAGGCCCTATGGAAAGAGTTTGCCGGTTGCCATGAGCCATTTGCTGCTATAAGTGTTATCCACAAAGGGCTTGGACAAAAGAGGAAGAGTGAAGAAAGAAAGATGGCAATGGAAACAATGCTGTGAAGCAACAAAGACGACGAGGAAAAGGAAGAAGATGCAAAATGAGAGACAGATACACATGGAAAAATTGCGAGGGAAAACAGAAAGCGTGGAAGTGTCCACAGCCCTTCCCCACAGATTTTAGCAGCACGCAAATAAAAACTGCCTTTGCCAACAACGCCGAGTAAGGATACAGTTGGAGAGATAACTGAGCGCACCACGTTGCAAGCATTTTAATTGAAAATCATCCCTTTTCAGAACTGCCACACATTAATTTCCACGTAAAGTACAATAAACCATTTTCCAATTTCAATTTCAAAACTCCTTGGTTTACAAAGGAAGCAGCAGAACACCCCAGATAATTCCTAAAACACTTTCCTCCACATGTAAACTTCTAAAAAAACAGTGATTAATCAAAGGGGTAGGGGGTAAAAAGATGTGGGAAGGAGGAGGAAGAGCATTAAACGCGACATTACTGTAACATCTAACAGTTCTTCATAATTACAGTTTCAATTCCACATCAAGCTTCCCTCCTAATTACCACCCCGCAGTTGGTGTGCGCAGATTCAGAAGCAGCAGGGATTTTTATTTTGCTCACACAGATCACTATTCTTCTTCTCATTATGAAATGTTCACTTTGGGTCTATTAGCCACCTCGCCCTACCCCCTACACGGCAGCTCACAGTGCATCTTTGGCTCGCAAGCACCGTTAGACCGGCGTGCCCTATTTGCTTACAAATTGGTTGCTCGCCAACTCTATTCGAACAGGGGCTGGCAGACTGGACTGGGAATAGGCATACATGTGTACACATGTGCCCAGCAACTCGTGTGCCATTTCAAAGTCATTAACTCAGACCCTCTCTTTGCATCCAAGCCGTGCTGTTGCACGGCCAGTTTTCTTTCATGTCCATGCTTTGCCCAGTATTTCTTTCCCCTTGGTAATGAAAGGAGGCCAGTTGAGTGATTAAGGGTATCGGCACAGATGTGGGAGGCTTGGTTCAAACCCCTGCTCCAACACAGAGCCCCTGAGGGACCACGGGCAGCTCCTTAGTCCCTCTGGGCTTCAGCTCCCTGTGGGCAAATGAGGACAACGGCACTGCCAACCTCGTGCACGTGCTATTAGGATCAACAGTACATGAAAGATGGTGAAGTGCTGACAATGGTCACCTAAATGCTTTTCCAAGGAGTTTGGCTTCTGATTTGCCAAGCTCTATGAGGGTCAGCATCCCTGCCTTGCTGTCTGGGCAATGGGCTCCTCTGGTGCCCTCCAGATTTTTCTGGGACTCTTCTCCAACAGGCTGCTTCTTCCTTGAGGCAGTATATGCCCTGCTCCGTTGTCCATCTGCTCCATTTCGAAGTGTCACGTGCCTGGACATTTCAAAGCGCCCAGTGCAAATACTAGTTGACTTTAGATCTGGTTCCTTCTCCAGTACCTCAGCTGTGACTTGACTCTTTAATCCATATGTGGGATGGATAGGGCTGCATGTCTCCCCCTCCCCCCAATTCCCTTTCTTATTGGAGTCTTAACCCACTTCTTGTGGGTATTTTTAAAACTCCTGATTTTAGCTGGAGAAGGGCTGTGGCTATGCAATACAGACCTAGAATACTAATTGTCGGATGCAAAACCCAGGGTGAGTAACTGGACCCAGGGCTTTAGACTAGCTCCCTGCAAAATCAGAGCCAGCTATGGAATTCAAATTGGGGTTTAGAGAGAGGCAGGTCCTTAGCTGTGCTTGGTTTGGGGGCTATCTTGAGGATTTTCACAACTAAGAAGTACTCTGGCAAGCCCAGGGGAAAGCCTGCTCTCATCAGCCTTCCAGCAGTCCTTGACCAAGAGGCTTTGGTGAACTTCAGCTACGGATGTCCAGATAGGTGAATATTTAATCAGAGCCAAACCATCAAGCAATAAACCCTTGAATAGTTGTCCCTCAAAATTCCCTTCTCATAAACCTGAATCCACATGATTTTACTTTCCAGGTGATTTTACTTTCCTTCCATGCTTTCTCTGCCTCCCCATGCACCAGGTTGCACTTAACCAAATCTTTGAGGTTGCCAAGTCTCCAGCAAGCAGCAGAAAGGGTGCCCTGTTCTCTGCACAAATAAGTGCAGGAAAGTTGACTCCCTAATTTATAACATGCGCAAAGTTGCAGGCCCGCAACCCAGAGTGCAGGAGAGGTTGGGGTGAAAAATTATTTACAAAGCCCATGCCCTGAAGACACTTGTACTGGACAACAATTACGGCACCTTAATTAACTGAAATTTAGTTCACCCGTCGACTGAGGCATGTCCACTGCTAAAGTTATGCCACTGCTGCTGTCTAGTACTGGTTAATGAATATAAATCAGATGGTTTATAGTTAGTGAACATGTAATAGGCTTTCAATGAGCTGAATTCCAATGCAAAATGCCCGGGGAAAGGAACATGCCATCCATAAAATATATATAAATAACAAATTTACATTTCTCCTCGGAAAAAGCAAAGCTCTCCTCCTGTGCTGGCAGTCTCCCACCTTGGGGAATGCATGCTCAAATATTCCAAGGTACCGGCACGTGGGAATGTAAGAGTAACCCAGGCATTGGAGGCATGGCTGTTCGGATTCCCCAATTATTTCATGTCCTCTATGGGCGCCTTTGCAAGAGTCAAAGTCTGCCTTACAGGTTTAGTCATGTGCTTGGCTTGGTGCTACTCGGAAGCAGCGCCCGAGGGAGACAAAAGCACTGAAGGTGACTCCTGAAGGTGCAAAATCAGGCTGGTAGTACTTACCAAAGGCTTGATCCAAACTTCAGAGGAGCAGTCCCTAAGAGGAAGAACCCTGCCCCGCTCCTTTACACACACACAAATGAAAATACCCCTCGTATTTCAGACAGATCTCATTTTATGCAAGGCCTGAATGGGCAAATAAGGAGAGACCAGAATAGGAAAGGAGCAAGGCAAAGGAGTGAAAACTGCAGTTCACGGGACGTTCTGGTGGGAGAAGTCGGCCGCCTCCGCTCCCCAAGGTAGGAGGGCAGATTACAGAAGAGAAGTGGGGAGAAGGGAGAGTATGGCACAGAGAGGGAGGAAAAATCAAGTCACCAGATAAAAGTACCAGCCCCAACCTTTGGAAACTGGTGGAGCAGAGGGATTGCCAAGATCCCATCAAATGGTTTGCTTGAGTGCAAACACGTGGAGCGTTTGCTTATCAGTCTGCGTTTCCTACGGGAACAGCTCAGACAAGCTTGGGGCAGGGACTGAGGCTCCCTTTGTGCACCTAAAGCTGAGCGTGCCGCTGGCGTACGGCAAATAAAAGGGACTGGGAGGGCTGCCGACGGTACCAGCAGGAGACCAGAGTGGGAGTGAGATGCTCAGAGAGTGGGAAACTCCTTTCACGTGAACAGGCTTTTCATTAGGGCCCAAGTCCTCAATCCCAATGTGTATTGTGCATGGCTGGGCTAAGTGCAGGGACGATATGTGGGAGATTGCCCCCTCGGGCCTGAAAGCTGCAGCCGGACTTGGCCACAGCATGCTCAAGGCCCTTGCTGCACCTCATGCAGGGTCAAAGACAGCAGTTCAGTGCACAGTCCACTAGCGTGTCCTCCCCGCCACACATTTTAATGACCACGGCAGGGAGCCTGCAGAGAGCCAGGCTCCGGGATGCACAGGGGATTCACACGTATGGCTCCCCCCCACCATGCAGCAGCACTGCTCCTGCTCCGTAGCATCCGAGGAAGACTGCAGCTGCAGCGCCTTTGCTGGGGCTGGCAAAGGAGAGAGGAGGATGGACACACACACACAAAAAAACAACCAAAAGAGAGATGGGGGAGCCTCCCTGTTTGTTCAAACCAACACAAGCCACAGCTGGAGTTCGCAGGACTCAGCTGCGAGGAAGTTTGCAGTTCTGATTGCAGAACGGATGAGGCGATGCTTCCACAAGGCAGTCTCGGTTACAGCTCGTGAACAAACAAGCACATCCCTCCAACCTCGTGACGGAGGACAAACTAGACTGGGCCAGCTGCATGGGGGCAGAAGCTAAAGGTGCAATTCGGCAAGCCCATGCGACCTGCGGACAGCTGGCACAGGGCCGCTGGCTTAGATTTTGCAAAGGTGATTAATAAGCCTGGGACCCTTGATATTTGGGAACCCGGATTAAAGAGGCCTGGTTTGCAGCAAATGGCAACCTTTTATTTTTTTTTCTCTCTGTAAGTCAGGGTCAGGGAAAGCAGAGCACCCAAAATGCCCCGTTCCTTCAGGAAAATCTTTGACAGAGCTCTTAGGAAGAAACAGGGACTAAAGCAGGAACTGGTTAAAGAGAGAGAGCGCGATTTTCCAGAAATCCTGTTCTCAGCTCTTTAAATTTCCTTGTTGTAGAAATGAGAAATCATGGGCCTTATTTATTGCACAAATTAGGTACAAGAAAATTATTTTCTTAATGTGTGACTTGATGAATGTTCTCAACTCTCCACCCTGCTAGCATGAGGGGGTTACAATGAAAATTATTTACAAAGCATGTGCTACCCTGCAGGGATATTTATTCAGGCAGGGGAGGTTTCCACAGATTTTGTTGACAAAGGCAAATCAAATTACATTTTTGCGAGCAATGCAACAAGCATCTCGATTTGACATGGACATCGACTCTCTCTCCAAACAGTCTGGGAAGGCTCTCTAGTCTCCCGGCCCTCCGGGCACCTGCAAAGGCGACTGCTTTGGATGCGAGACACTAGCTGAATTGCAAGAAACAAAATCCGAGTGTGCCCTGCGAGCGGCTTAAACATTATTTCAAGGATTGCCAGTTTAAACTGGAGAATTAATCCCAAATTTCCGTCACTGAGATTAGACAAGGTGAACAACCCCGACTGTTTGAAAGGACACATTTGGTTCGTGCCCGTTCTCCTAACCATCTTCTGCAAGACGCTAGGTGAAAACAGTCCCTTCTGGCCTGTGCTGGTTTTTGCTGAGATCCCAGTCCTACAGTTTGTGTGAATGGATCCTCGTGTATGAGCCCCACCATGCTTCGGGAGCAAGATGGAAACCAGTTCTGCTTGTATCGCCAACCTCTTTAAAACCAGAGGCCTTGTGGCCAGGCTCCTAGAGGAACCCAAATGAATAAACGGCCCGATTTACTGAAGCGCTGTGCATCCAGCAGCTCCTCCCAAATCTGAGATTTCAGCGCTCTGGAAAAATCAGGCCACTTACACTCCAATATATGGAGTGAAGAGCCTCATTTTAGATCCCCCCACTCACTCTTTTTGCAAAGGTGATGTAGGTGCCAAGTCGAGCTCTGAGCATTGCTATTGCCTCCACCATGAGGTCTGCATCGCTGGTCCAGGAATATTCAAGCCCCATCAAGCTAAACCACCTTGCAGAAATACTGATTTTGCACAATTCAACTGCATTTTTAATCCGATTATTGTTATTATCTTAAAATGACTAATTTCCGCCAGAGGACACTGAAGCAGAATCTCTTTCATTCACAAGAGCAGAGAGCTCTGTACGTCAGGAAGTCTGACTCCCGGCACCTGGAGTCTCTCACTCCACTTGCAGAAAAGAAAGGATCCTATACGATTAGGGTTAGGATTTTTTTTCCCCCAGAGATTACACACTTTGTGAATGCTTGCATATAATATCCCGGCCCAGCTTCTCCCCCACAACTTCTTTGCATTAAACACTTCCCCCTATAGCACACAGTAATTCACTCAGTCTATATTTTTATGGCTATCTGAATTCAAATAGAATAAGCAAGCCCCCTGCTGGTACTACTTCAGGTATAATAGGAAAGCAGTCCTTGTAAGGTAGACTGGGGAAGAGAAAAGCATTAGTCGGAGACAGAGCATCAGGGATATCCTCACGATCCATGACATGGGATCAAACTGGCCGGTGGAACCTGCCATTCATAAATACGTTATTTGTAAGGAGGAAAAAAAAAGTGCCAGGCACGCTGGATCTTAAAGATATAGTTTGCATCTCTTACAGTGCAATTTCTGCAAGTAAACTTGAGGAAAAATAGCATGTTCCCCTGAAATTCCCTTCATCCGGGGACCTCACAGAACAGTGACTCCGGAGCCCATCTCTGCTGATGCCGGGTGGTTCAAGGAAGGTGCTACCTGGTCATATCACACCCCTAAAGCCCTGCAGGCCTAGCAAGTGCCTGGGCTTCTTCCAGCACCAGTTAAAAAAAAAACCAACAAGATCTGACTCTGCTAATCTAGGACACATGGTCTCAAGCCAAAACCCCTGCAGACTTTGGCAAAGTTTGAATCCTGACTCAAACTTCACACCCAACTAGGGCTGTGGCACAGGTCAGGCTCAAACCTTTGGATCCGAGCAGCTTTGAACTCTAGGAAACTTTTGATCTAGACATGAACTTCGGGGCGTAGCCTATACATAACCCAAAGCCTCCCCTAGTGCAGAGGAATGCCAGGAGGCCTTCATGAATCAGACAGATAACTGATGGTGTAAATCCTCCAAAACCCTCCATGCCGGTGCTGTCCAGGCACATGCTTGGTGCCCAGTGAGTTTTTAGTCTAAGCAGGTCGAATCAAGTATAGGACCAATGCCGGAGGGGCTCCTGGCACAGAAAGATATGGATCATTTCAGTTTAATGGAGTTCTTAGCAATTATCCTAAATGATGACAGGCCACCCTGGAAGGCAGAACTAATAAGTGGCGGATTCCTTGGTGTGAGCACTGAATCCAAACCACAAGCTGGGCAACACTAGAAGAGTAAATAATAATAGATATCAATAAATCCACCCAGCCTGTGAGCTTTATCTGTCAGACTCTTCAGGGCCATGGGAAGGTGATAGAAATACGGTCTCTCTCGCAAGCCACGACTCGGAGTGACTCTGAGATTATGCAAAAGCAATAACTCAGACACAAACTGGACTCCCCCCCCCATGTTCTGTTTGGATACTTAGGTTTAATTCCAATTGCCATAGCAAGAAGAGCCCCCTTCTTCAGCAAACAGCCCATGGAGGGTGAGGAAGTGATAGGTGTTTTGAATCCATCAAAAGCCAGAAATTCCACTCCCAAAAGGATGGAAAATAGAGACACGGCTAATCAGACGCAGGACTCCGAGAGGCAAAAAAGCACCGTCAAGAGTTTCTAAATTCACCCCTTACGACCTCCAAGCCCAAGAGAACTGCCAGTAAAGGCTTCAGGGAAAATTCATGCCGTTCCAGAGAGAGGGACTACGAAACGTGCTGGATTACAGTATTTTATAATTTGTGTTCTTTCCACTTTCCGGTTTCCAACCCTCGTGCCATTAGACGGTAAGCTTTTTTTTTCAAGAAACAAGTGCCACCTATTTGGCAAAAGTTACTTCTTGCGAGCTTTCTGCAGGAGAACCGTCACAGGGAGGAAACACCAGAGGCATCCTCGTTAGCAGAGAAAAGCATCTCAATAACCAACAGCTGGAAAATTTTAAATGAGAAATAAAGGCACAACTTTTTAATGAAGATGGTGATTGGCTATTGGGACACGCTACCACAGGAGGGAATAAATGCTTCAGTTCTTGATGTCTTCATATCAGGATTGGATATCTTCCTGGAAGAAGGGCTTTAGTTGAATACAAGTTATTGGGTTGACCCTTGGGGTACTTGGCTGAAATGCTATAGCCTGCGTGCTACAGAAGGTCAGGTTAAATGATCGAATAGTCCCTTCCGACCTTAAAATCTATCAATCTTGTGCAGTGCTGTGACTGTATATACTAGTAGTGCTATATAAATAATAAAACCAGGTCTTTACTATTAGTTTACGTCTCCTCTGAAACATAGCATGAACCCCAACACTCTTAACTCAGTCAGGATTCGGAGGCCAGACAGCCAGCTACTGAATCAACCACCTGCAATTCAGGTTTTCGTGCCAGTGAGAAATCTGGATGCAATTTTGCTTTGCTTGTTAATAGGGAAAAAGCCAATTCAAAGAACATTGCTGAGATCAGCTGATTAAACCTATGGGCCTTAAACCTGGTCTTCAATCAGGTTCTTCAGGAGCCCCAACAGATTACAACATCCCTGTGCTTAGCCATCATAATGACTTGCAAGCGATTAGCTTAACCAGCATTTCACCCAATTCAATTTCCATGGATGGCCTATACCTACCAGGGAAGAAGCTCACATTAATTTTTACATAATTAAATCAGGAATGACCCCGATGCCTATGAAATAAAACCTCAGTTCTTCCTGGATTGCACAGTGCTCATCTCAGCTTTAACCCTCAGAAAGCAAGGACAAGCCCACTTCATGCCAGTGCTTTTTACTGAGGGACTCAATGGGTCTTCGGTCTCACTCCTATTCAAACCTTCCCAATTATGAGTCCCTTCATCCTTTCCTCAGCACAGCAAAGGCTCTCCAACTGCCTTAGACCCCACCTTTCTACACAAATCATGGGAAAACACCAGCACAACCTCTCTGTCCCCCCTCTCTTGCCAGCATAGAGTTGCTAGTGGCTCTATGGTAGCTTTTGAGCCCTGCCAGACTCATCTTCTGCAAGCCATTTCCTACAGCTGGTTCCCAAAACGGAGGCTGGCTCAGGAGCCAGGAGCAGGGGGAGGAAGGTTGTGTCAGTCACTAGCACGGAGTGCATCGCACACATGAGCCGAGTGACCAATTCCCACGCTCTTAAGAGCGCGGAGATTAAGGACGCAAGAGAACCCACAATATTCTTTTCAAAGGAAAGAGAATCTCCCACCGTTGGGCCTTTGCCAACATACCTGGAGAGACACAGCTCTGACTCTCTTTTTCCTGGACATGGCGCCCCTTCATTGAGTAAAGCAATGACTTGCACATCACTAGTAACACGAGTGGCCCAGGCCACGGAGCTTGACTCTGAACTCTTACAATGAAGGGGTGCTCAAGTCGGAAGTCTGTGTTCAAGCTGCTCTGTTGCAAGTCAGGGAACACCATTTCCTGGAATGAATGACGTCCCTTGAAACACAGCCGTTGAAATCATTGCAGCAGGTACGGTGCACAGACTGCAAGCAAAAGTCTGATAAGAATCCACTTCAATTCCACTTTGCACTTGGAAAACCAAGTTAGCAACGAGGGTTTGAATGCAAGGTCTCTTTGTATGCTGTCTCCTACCAACAGCTTGCCAAGGTGATGCAGGCTTTCAGGATGAGAAGAGTTCACTTATGTGGACTAGTCAATCTCATCCATTCTCATGGGTTTTCAGGTGATGTGTGAGGCTGAAATCCTGACTACTCGCAGTCCCTGACCTCACACTGTGCAAGGAACAAAAAGGTTGGCCTTGACGTCTTGGTTAACTAATTGGGATAAATTAGCAGACTTCCAAAGTTTCTCTTTCAGATGGAGTGACGACTGCTCACTCCTCCCGCAGTTTTAATTGGCAAGTGAACATGATGATCACCTCTCACTTAACTAAGAGAACGATGGGTGGGTTACAAATTTCCAGTCAAAATGCTATGGAAGAAAAAGAAAAAAAATCATGTAAAAAACCCAGTTAAGTTTTCCATTGATGCTGTTTACCTTCTGAGGATAACTTTGTGTTGAAAAGAGCAAACATTAGGTTTTGAGTTTTGAATGAACAGTCAACATTTTCTGGGGAAAGCAAAGTATTTTTCAGTCTGCTCCAGTAGGAACTCCAAAAATCAAAGGAGATATAACAGTGCAACGGAGACTGGATCAAGTCCATCACTGCAAACCATGAAAGGCACTGTAGTTTTCTGCAAAAGGAAGTGTGTCACAAGAGTGAATAATCATAGCTCCACTTTGCAGATGGATAAACTGAGGCCTGGAAAAGTTATAGGAATGCCACTTGACCAAAGTAATACAGCGTTGAATCCACACACCCTGAATAGCAAGGCCTGATTCTGATAACAGTGATGTTAATCTAATATAATTCTCCTCCATTTCCAATGCCTAGTAAATGCTACACACATTCCCAAATGCCGATACCACCCTGGTATGGGGATGAGTTTTTTCATTCTGGTTACCTAAGGATAGACTACAGACATATGCACCGATAAGGTAACTGCAGATCTAGGATTATCCACTCTGCACTTTGGGCCTAATCCCAAACCCACTGAAATCAGGGAGAAATGTCTGCACCTTTCTCTCAGTCTGTCTGTCCCCAACCCTTGACTCCAAGGGACTTGAGATGCTGCCTTTCATAAGCCAAGATATCCTATCAAGACAAATATCAGACCAAGGAAAGAGAGCGTGCACCATGTCCCTAAAAGATGAGCGCAGCTTGTACCTTAGTGCAGGATATGGATGCAGCATTCAGCAAAGTGAACACTAGACCAGAGGAGTTTTGCCTGCCCGTTCACCTTGAGGTGAAATTAGTGACGGCAAAAAAAAACCTTACTCAGGTCTTGGCTAATGATTATCCCATTAAAGAATCAGCTGACATAATATCATTTGGTAGTTTTATAAACCTCGATGACAACAAGACTGATGAGGCCTAAAGCCCTCACAGCTATGTCTGTCCAGCGGGGGAAGAGACCAGAACTTGCTATTTTTACCTTACAAATTTTGCAGTGTTTCTTTCTAACTCCCCATGAATGGCTGGTAACCTTTGCACGTCTCACGAAACACGCTTGCTTTTTCAGTCAGCTGTCACGTTTGTAAACAGGTTTTCATCCAGCCTCAGAAAAGGAAACCCAGCACCTTGCATCACACAACGTAGTCCTTGTACTCATTCAGACCCTGGCCAGACCCCGCGACTGAGATGCCTGAGAGCCGTGGGACAGCTCTCAGTCCCGGCCAACCCCCACCAGCGTCAACCTAGAGACTAACACCCTGCTCCACGTCTTCATTACGAGCTCAGGGAGCCGGTCCATGCCGCGGGTCCATGCCACGGGTTTCAATTCAGACGTGGCTCTACGCTGAGTTCATCAAACTGGCGTGGAAGGCTGCGTGGGTGCGCTTATCTTCGGTTTTAAACTGGATTTAGTTTGGTTCAGTGTCCCGCTTAGAGCAAGTGGAAGCTAAACCAAAAATAAGCTGCTCAAATGGAAATAGGACTATCCGTGCAGGGGGTTGTGGGATTCAACTAGACAAGTGACTTTGTCTGCAGGCAACACTAAACTCCCCTTCCTACAGACAACTTGCTTTTAAGGAAATGATCACGGCTAAGTATTTAGGTCCAAAACGTGATGTCAGTGGGACAACTCTCTGAGTGCATGTAGGTTATCAAACACGGATGCTGATTAGGATAGCACTTAGGGACCATCCAAGAGCAAGGTTGCACCGGGCTAGGCACTATACAAACACAGCCTCTGCCCCAAAGGACTTGCAACCTAAATAGAGCGCTCTGCTGGATCACAGCCTTCTGCTTTCACCCTCATTGCCCTTAAAATCTTTTTTAGCCTTTCCCGATATAAGCCATATCCAAGCCTTGTGGGATCTGGTCACCTGCTTCAAGTGAAAGGAACTGTAGAGCATGCCGACACTGAAATTTGGATGGTGCTTTATTAGTTGCTGTTTGGAAGCAGAGATGCGTTGTTTCCTCCTTGAAAGGAAACATCTTCCTTATAGCCAGAGGGATCAGAAAGGCAACCTTTCGAGACAGACGCGAGTTAGCCGCCCGGTTACTGAGTGGCGCTGTATTTTTACAACTGTACAAAGAAATTAAACAAGTAAAATAAAGCACTGGCCCAAGGCACTCACTGCTGCATCCTCCGTATTCAGTATTATGCATTTAAAGGGTAGAGAAAAAAAAAAAAGGGTTGCTTTTCCCCACCTCCCCCTTGCCTGGATGTCATGAGCAAGAAATGAGCAGCTGACCTGAGTTTGAATTTAGAGTGTTCATTAATAGGATATTATGCCATATGCTCAGCACACTGTCTTTTTTTTTTAATGCAGCCGCCAATTTGAGAGAATTTCTAATTAGTAATGGTATAATGAGAGTATTCAGAGGCTAATGTGGTGGGTGGGGAAGCGAAATAGATCGCTTGGCGTGGACTGGAAATATTTCTGTTCGAATTCCTGCTGAAATAATGACCTGCAGTAAAAGGCTGCGATCTTTGACAAATGAAGGACGTTCGGGGAGGTTACATTAACTGCAGAAGGAGCATTTGTCAGGTTGGGAAAGGGGCGGGGGAAAAGTTGAGGTATGTGAGCCTAGCGGAGCTGAATGCAAGGAGTCTCCTGGAATTAAACCATTTCTAGCCAGCGCAAGAGAAAGGGCAGGAGCGAGAGATGCACAAATGAGGACACGGGAAATAAAAGGAGAGCTGCGAGTTGTCTTTTGCAGCACATCTTCGAGAGTCTGTGGAGCGGCAAGAAGCCGCTGGGAATGACCTAGTCGTGGATACGTATGTGCACACGTGTGTGAGTGTGCGTGTGTACATGTGTTCTTAATCTAGCGTATTCATAAACCACACAGTGTATGGGCCCGGCCAGCTATTGTACGTATTTGTGCAAAACGCAGCCTGATAACACAGCGGTAAATATTTATTTGGTCCAGAACTCATTTCGCTAGAAATATACCTTTGCATACAGCAGCTGCATAATAATTGCTTCTCATTAGCATATTATTGCATAGTGAGGGTTTTAAGGGATGTGAGGAAGTTGGGAAATCAGGTGTGGAGTATGTGAAAAGCACAGGATGCGTGAAGCATCTTCTAAAATTGTTTGCGCCATGCAGTTTGGGGTCAGATCATTTAATACCTGTTTCATTAGCGAGAATTGGGATTAATGAGCCATTATATGCAGGTTGGTGGTTTGTGGAAATTCACCGGTATAAACTGTTAAATACATTTTTGATAAAATAATATAATTTATAGGTGTGTGGGCTGATAAAGCCCTCTGAGCATCTGAACAGGAATAGCTACAAGCAAAACATTACACTAAAGGGAAAAGTCTACAAAAATTATAACACAGGGCCCTTATACAGCAGCTTTCCTCTTAAGCTCTCAAAGTGCGTTTCACCCTTAATTAGCAAATAAATCCTCCCAACCCTTCCTGTGAGGTATTGCAGTTTTACTGAGAGGGAAGCCAAACCAGAGGCTTTAAGGGACTTGCACAAAATCCGTGGTGGTGTTGGAAGTCGAACATAGGAGTCCTGAAAGCCATTACCTTGCTGTGACTATTAGATGACACTCCCCTCCCAGCACCAGTTTTTTACTGCTTCTAATCCCACATCTCTACCCCTGCAGAAAGACTAGAGAACATGCCACTATTTCAAAGGAACCATCATTAATTTGCCTTTTGATTGGAACGATTAGATCTTTAACATTGCAGGAAATTATTATTATTTTTTTTTTTTTACTAACAAACTGTTTAAGCTGAAACGCAGGAATTTCTCTCTCTGGTGAAATTATTGTATTATCATATTCCTTTTAAAAAAACCAATAAAGTTCTAAAACATTTTTTCCAACTATGTAAGTTGGTCTAATAAAAGATATCGGATTCACCCAAAGAACCTTGCCTGCCTATGAACATCAAGTCTCTCATGCGGCGCCTATACCTATTTTGCTTCTTGTGATACACATGAATTTTGTAGAGGCGGATACCAGGGGAATGGGACAGCCTGAGCTGAGTAGTAAAAGATGGGCTTTGCTTGAGTAGTAAAAATCATGCCATAAGTGATCATTATCCTACCCTCCAAAAATGTACCCTTTGCACTGAACTGGGATCAGTGATTCCTTCAAGCGAGAGACACTGCGAAGGAAACGCTGTAAAGGCTAATACTTTCTAGCTTGTCCCAAATGCTGTCCTGGCATATTTATAGAGGCAACCAGGGGCATAGACTGGTGATGTGTGGGAACCGTTCTTGTGCAGCCATAACCCTCCCTTGTTGAAATACACCTTGTAAAGCCTCCACATCATAACTTGGGAAGCTCAAGGCTGCTGAAGGCTAGGACAGGCCTTCTGCAAGGATGGGGAGATGGTATAAGATGTTAGCTGCAGTTCAGCAGCAGCAAGATTCACCCGCTGGAAGAGCAGAGCCTTTACATCCTGAGGGTATGGGAGCAGCAGGATGGGGCAGGCTACTCAAAGTCAGCAGATCATCCAAAGCAACTTGGCATGCTGGCAGCTGATCTGGCAATGACAGTGGTTTGTGCAAATCAGACCCACTTCTTAGGTGCAAAAGTGGAAAAGGGGCTCCCTGGAGAATTGGGCACCCCAAAATAATTACGAGCTGTACTCCACCCAGAGACAAGTCCCCCCTGCCTTTCAAAGCAGCGCAGTCCAACATGAGCTGAGCAGAGAAAAGTAATAGGTTCACCCATCAAGTAGATCTGACAGACCTCAAAATTATGCTTGCTGTGAAGAGACCAGCCAAGCTGACAGGCGCGCTGGTATTGTGTAAACCTTGCTCTGAAAATTAAATATTCATAATGTTCATATGAAATCCTGCAGCATCTTTTAGGAAAAAAATAAATGAGATTTGCTCAAAAAAAAGAAAAGAAAAGAAAAGAAAAGAAAAGAAAAGAAAAAAGGCATAAGGTCCATGTAAGACCAAGCCAGAGCTTTAAAAATTATACAGTTTTGAGCCAACTCTCAACAATTAGAAGGCTTAAGACTTGTTTTGAAGAATGAATCATATTTAAAACTCATTCTCCTAGCATCATCCTCACACCGCAGGAATTAATGCCTTCATTCAATATATTTTTAGAAGGGTTTTATTCCTTGGTCTCATTGCAGTTCTCCTTTTCCAGGGTCACTCAATCACATGCCCCCTGAAAAGCCTGGAAATGTCTTCACCAGCGCTAGCTGCGGAAGATCCTTGGCATAAAGTGGGAGGATCATCACACAAATGCCAGCGTCCGTACCAATGTTAACTCCGCCAGCACAGAAGCATTGATTATAAAACATCGGCTGCGGCGGACAGGGCATCACGTGCATATGCCTGATGCTCATTTACCAAAACAAGTGCTGTACTCCCAAATTAACCAAGGACAAAGGACATGCAGGGGCCAGAGAAAATGCTTCAAGGACACCCTCAAGGTGAACATTAAGTGTGGCATTGACATCACAAATTGGGAAAAACTAGCCCGAGACAGGGCTACATGGCAACGCCTTGAGAGAAAGCACTTTGAGGAAAACTCTTTCACCCTGGAGGCAGAAAAATGACAGAAACGGAAGAAAAGGAAACAAGATTGAGACATCTGTGGTCCGAACCTCCCTTTAACCACCCCCCGCGGTGTCTGCCAGAGAGTCTGCAGCTCTAGGATCAGCCTTCTTACCCATCAATAGACTCACCTACTAGCCTTGACTTGACCCATCCTTAACCATGAAAGACCACTGCCACCACTGAAATCACGGGCAAGGTGCAAGCGAGATTCTTTCATTATATTGAACCAGGTTCACTTTCCCGGCCTCGTAAAAGTGAGTAGGAACGTGAAGCACCGTTTATAATGGGGTGCCACCCAAGACCGATGTGATATCACCCATTACACTGCTTCCCAAGGACTGTATAGAAGCACTGCTATAGGGAGCAGCAGGCATTGCAGTGACCGTACCTCTCGGACCCACCGCATCCCAGGAGTTTTGGGGTGTAGGGACGGACAACAGGCAGGCAAATATCCGTACCTCTCTGATTGTCCCACGTGACGACAGCTCTCTGACTGCCCAGGGCTCCTCTGGAGCGAGTAGCAGGCATTCCCGTGATGATGCTCCTCTCACCGCCCTGCCGCTCCCACGGTCCCACACAGCGCTCCAAAGTGTACATCATCCCAGCTCATTTTGCAGCCCATTTGTGAGAAATAAATATTAATATAATCTGATATAATTCTGATGAAGGTGAAAAATGTGACTATAATAATGCTATCGTGTTCTCTTGGATTAATATTCCTGCTAATTACCAGCAGTTCCTGTGGTCCTCAGTCTAACGGATGGCTCTGTATGAGGAAGATCCAGTATGCACACATCCATGTGATGCCTAGGGTCCAGGCTGGTGCTTGGGGCACATTGAAATAAAATCCACATATACATTCTCCTACGGTCTGTCCCCATCGTTCTTCTACAATTATCGCACAATTATGGTGCGATTCTTACAATAATAATTAGCTTTTAAATGTCGTGTTTAATCAAAGGGATACAGGAGAAGGATGGTCGCCAGGGGAAGGCAATGGATTAAGACTCCAGAGACCTGGTTTCCTTCCTAGCTTTGGCATAGACTCTCTGTGCGACTCTGTCTGTGTGACTTTGGGCAGGTCACTTATTTTCCATGCCTCAGCTCATCCTCTCAAAAGCAGAGACAGTGCTACTACTTTTCTCCCGTGCTTTCCCTTGTCTATTTAGGTTGCAAGTAGAGCTGTAAGATTAACTGCCTCTTTGGTTCTGCAGCCAAACCAGAGGGGGGAAAAGGGAAAGAAATCATTTTTAGTATATCCAAACCAAAAAATATGTGCGTTTCCTCACTGAAACAGACCCCTCTCCTTCCCCACGCATCCATTTTGATTGGTTTGAGCCAAAATAAAACATTTGAACTCATTTGTGGGGGGCTATGTCTTTCTGAGTAAAGTCTAGCTAAATCCACTCCACTAATATCAAAGTGAAAACACGGGTGTTGAAAATGTCAAAATTCAACGTTTGGCCATCTCCAAAAGTCTTTTTTTACATTTCACTTGGAATGGGAGTTATTTGCCAAGGTCCACGCATATATACCAATTTCTGTACATGCCCCGAAACTGCATTTTTCAGCAAATAAAGGGTTTGCCTTAGAAGTTTTGCCCAAAGCTATCTCGGAGATCACTGGTGATAGGGCTTGTCTTCTGGCATGTGTTTAGTGTCTGGCACATCAGGGCCCTCGAATGGGGTCTCTGAAGACTAGATGGTGGAGTACCTTACAACATTAAACTCACAGTTTCTGTGCGACATAAGCAAGCACCAATTCACTAGTGATTGGGCAGATTTCAGCTACTGCGGTAGAGAGTTTCATAGAAAAACTCATGAGTAAATACGATCAAATCAGAGACTGTCCGCTGGCAGTGGAGTGAGAGCACACACCAACTGCAGATGCTTCCTCGGCCTGACGAAGGGTATTTACACCCAAAAGCTTGCAAAGAAAAATGTTTCCAACTATTTCAGTTGGTCGAATAAAAGATATTAGATTTACCCAAAGAGCCTTGTCTGTCCTTGTCCTTAGACCAACATGGCTACAACCTACACCCCACCTTACTACCCACAATGCACTGGAAGCGGCAGAGACACTCCCGAGAGATAGATAATATTTTCTTTGACTAGCTCAAAAAAGCCTGCAAAAATGAAGGCACTCCTTGTTAGATGATAGACCCAAATCGCTTCTGCTAAAACCCAAGTAATCACGTGGTATTGCTCAGCCAACCACTGATCTACACCCAATGACAACGTGACCAATCAGAACCCACCCATCTACTTTGGTATTTTACAAAAATGTTTGCAGATTCCACCCAGCGCTCTTCCATAACCCTGACCATGGGTGACTGGTGCCTCCCGAGTCTGGGGGGACACCAGATCGCCGGCAAGGGAGGGGTCCCCCAGCGGCAGATCGCCAAGCTAGCAGCGAAACCAAAAATGCACTTCCAGTTTCGTGGCTGGCACTTCCAGGGGGTGCATGGCCGATCTCAGGGGGTGCACGGCTGATCTCAGAGGGTGCCTGTGCACTTGAGTGCACCCCCTATACGTCGCTAGTGATCCCAACAGAAAATTGTAAATGTAGCAGAAAACCTCTCGACTTTGTCAACTCCCTCCAAGCTCTTCAAGCTCAAAACACATGCAGATTGCAATAAAACAAGACATTTTACCATGAATAATATGTCCTTCCTTAAATACTTATCCCACAGGGAAGTTGAATGGCTTTGTTAATAACTTTAAAGAGCTTGGAAAGTGGAAAATGCTATGCACGTGTTAAGTTCTTGCCCACAGAGCTTTAAGCTTGAGATGCTTCATACCCTGCAAACAACTCTTTGTTGGCCACACGTACAGAATTTGCAAGAACCAAACCTTTCACCCCATCTATGAAATGGCCTCTTCCAAGTAGAAAGAGCAGGGTTTCCTGCCAACGGCTCCTTCCCCTGCAGAACATTATTTAAGAAGTTTTGCCAGCCTTACTTTGTGCAGCCTGGTGCTGTTCATTTTAGGTTCGTTAGAAATGTTCTCCAGCTGAATACTGAGTGAAATAAATTCCAATCCTACTCTGCAAATGACACTGCACATAAATATTCAGTAAATTAGCAGCACACTTTTATAGATTTATCAGTCATTGCTGGCACAAAATGACAGGCAATGTTGTAGCTGAAATATTAATGCTGACAAATTAATGATTTCTGAGTAAATGATGTCATTTTTGCACCGTTTCATTAAAATTTACTCACTTTCAATATCAGCTTCATTTCTACGCCGAAAAAAAAATTAAAATCATTTTCACTCTCTCTCTTTTTTCCCCCCTTCTACAGGAGCCTTTTCAGAACCAAAGGGGCATAAATTTCTCATTGTGTCACCCCAAGGAAGAAAAAGGGGACGGGGTTTGTTTGAAAATGCATTCAGGAAACACAAGGCGGGGGGGGAAAAAACCCAACAACAGCCTTTTCTAACGCACCCCTTTTCCCCAAACCCTGCAAAGGCAATGGGTCCCTTTCAGGCACTTCAGAAAGTGCTTGGCCCTGGAAGTGCTGATAGCATGGGGTGAAATAACGACTTGCTGCCCGCCTTTCCAGAGGCCTTTTCCGGCAAGCTGCAGGCCAGAATTAAAACTTGTACGCCACCGATGGCAGGACTATAATTTAGTGCCGTGCTGATACTCTGCAATGAACCCTGTTAGCAGTGCAGATAAAAGAAAACACTGTGGCAGCCCATTTACTGTGTGGTGGAGAGAATTGGTAGGGCAACATCTAGCGATATTATCAAATGGAAATGGCTGATAGAAAAAAAGAAAGAAAAAAAACAAAGCCCAAACTAAGCCAGCAGATAAATGTGAACAAGGGAAGTTCTGCTTTGTTCCACACTTACTTCTATCCTTTCCCCCCAGCTGGTATCTGGACAAGCCCAGCCAGCATTTCCTGGCACAGAAGCAAGGAATTGTGATTTTAAGCGTGTCCCGTTCTGTCATCTTTACTCAGATTAACTAGCACTGAAATCTGCAGGGCTGGGCACAGGGTAAGGTGACGATGAAGGAGGGCAGAATCAGGTCCCGAACCCTTTCGCAACTGCCAGCTAGATAGAGAGAAACGCATCAGGAAGGGGGTGTTTGTGCCCGGAAGCTTGCAATTAAAGAATTTTTTGGTGCAAAAATCTTGTTGGTGTAATAAAAGCTCTCATCTCTACTACGAGTCCTAAATATACAAGGAGGCTCCCTCCCTGCAGAGAGACCCTCCAGCACGAATGAGGGGAGATAGCCGAGACAAAAGCTTTCGAGGCAGGAGATCTGCATCCTGCACTCTGGCTGCAGCTTCACGAGCCGGAGAGCAAATGGCTTTTAGCGCCCGAGCACCTTGGTTACCCAACAAGAGATAAAACTTCCCTGCCACCCAGATAAACTCATTAAGGCTTGTCAAGTGGTGGGACAGGAGGTTCTCAAAGAAGTGTAAATGGAGCAACTGGGGGGTTGCGGGGGGGACTCTCTGTTTCCAAAAGCAAAGGAATAATATTTCCTTGAAGTTCATTCACAATGGCTTTGAGGAGGGAATATTTTCAACCACTCCTCTCTAATGGGATCTTTTCCCCCATTGACCTAGCTGCCATCTTTAATGCACCGCACTCTGTATTTTTTTGGCAAATTACCCCATCAAAAGCCTTCCTGCCCTGTCTGTCATCCTGGACAGGATTGGTGACATCCGTGACAGGCGGCTGACGGAGACTGGTTGTAGCGGATAAGAAAAAAAAAAAAAAGGGAAAAAGAGAGAGAAGAGAGAGAGCCTAGAGAATGTTTTACCCAAAATTCCCTGGGCTAAGCTATATCAGTCAATCTCAGGGCTAATTCGTGTCAGTACTTGTTTCCTATCTCCTTGAGTCTCCAGCGGAAGGTTGATAAAATTGAAGTGGAAATGAAGTTGGATGCACAGGAGGATACGTACAACAATGGTCTGGTGAAATGGGTTTGTATCCCTGATACACTCTTTGGAGCATCAGGATGCGTGGTGACCTTGACGGTGTCCTTGGGAGAAAAAGAAATAAAAAAATAAAAAGGAGAAAACCCAAAAGAAATTTAAGCAAAGCGCTTCGTCTGTCGTGTCAAGGGTATAATGTGAAACTATAATACCCGCTCCGAGTATTCTCAACCTGGGCTTATTTAGGCGGCGATGGTTTAAGTTTGGACAAGTATTTGCTTAGCGATCTAGCTAAAATGCAAAGAGATAGGTTTGTTATATTACAGTAAGATGCCTGTTGCTCGTAAAGAAGTGTCTGTCATCGCAGCTAACTGATGAATTGGGGAAAACTTGTCACAGTATAAATAAAATGAACATACAAGTATATATCCAGTGTGTTTCTTTTCAGCTGGCTGGTGCCATGCTGTCAATAATATATGTTGCATGGTCTCAGAGTGAAATTCCATCGAGGCACTCGCGCTTAAATATCAGATCTTTTCTAGTCTGACTGATATAAAAAGATAATAAGTCATTGAAAATAATTGTGGGGAGATGGAGAAAGGGGACGGGATGGAGCGTGAGAAAGTATGTATAAAAGAGGCATGGTTATAAAACTATGCCCATATAACTATTTTCCCCATAGTGTAGAATTTTTTAGGCCATAGTTTCTCAACCTGTGGTACGTGTGCCCCTGGGGGTATGCTAGACACAGGCAGGGGGTACGTGGGTACCCCAGCACTCTCTTGCCCTCTTTTCCTCTCAAAACTAGGGCAAAAAGTTTGGTGCAATTAAAAAAATTAAATTCCCCAGTAATAATTTGGCATGCCGCATTTTGCATGGCACTGGATTCAGCCATCCTAGTTATGGCCAACACCACCTCTAGCTCAGGTACATTCTTGAGCTGTGCACCCCTGGTGTAAGAGGTGGCGACCCTACCCACACCAGATCAGACATCTGTCATATCACGGCCTTATATACACAGCCCTTCTTCCAACATACGGCACACATTAGTCTGTAAATATAAAATCCCCTGGAAAATTGAGTGTTGGGGTACTTATTAAAATTTTCAGAAGTTGGGGGGTACTTGCTACTTCAAAGGTTGAGAAACACCGTTTTAGGCAACCGGACTTTGAAAGACTGGGCTCTGCCCCTGTTTTCAGTTCATCCGAGAGTGAATTATTTTGCTCATGAAGGTAGCTAGAGCCAGCTATAGTGCAGACAGGGGCTATGCAAGCTCTGCTCGCGTGGCAGCAGAGCCCGAGGAGCAGCCTGCCTTGCTATCCCAGAGCAGGTGCCTGCCACATGGTATTCCTCAGCTGGAACGTCCCTTCTCTTCTCAAGGTCCTAGTTCAGGTCCATGTTTGCCTGCCAGGCCTGTGTGATCTCAACCAGGATATTAGCCCCATACATCAAACGACATGAAAGACCGCGCCGCCCGGCCACCCCTCTGTTCTGACGCCACAACCCTGCGCGCAGAAAGCCTGTGGCTTTTCGAACAGACTATGCCGAGGCAGAGGTGCATCGCACCAGGCCTCTGCTGCATACTTCAATCGAGTGGATAGCCAGCATAGGGATGGCCCGCAGAGAAAGCCCCTTCAAAAAGGGGAGAGGCAAGATGCTCCGTGCTAAGATTTGAATGACCACGTGGCCGTGCGTATCAGCTTTGCTCTCCTTGTTACGCAGATGCTGGTTTAGGCTGAAGTGCCCTGCTGATTGATGTAAACCTTAAGTGTTTACGTCTCTCAGAAAGCCAGTGGAATCACACTCATTGCTCTCTTTGCAAGTGAAAAGCTCATTTGAGACTCCGAGCCCTCCATCCTCCAGAGACGGCCCTGCAATGTCTTTGGGGATTTGCTTTATTTGATGCCCTGTACTTTGCAGATTAGGGTTCAATTGCTTGCTATACAAGTGAACGCGTTTCACATTTCTGAAAGAAGCTGGTGACTTTTTATGGGGAAAAGGGGGACATTTGACCCTTTGTTTTAATTGCAGGGATAGAAAAAGTATCCCACATTGACTAATTTTTTTCTCTTTATTGTTTTTATTAGGCCCTGTGGAATTCAAAGCTGAGAACTGCTACTTATTTGGAAGTTTGTGGTCTCGAGTGCATAGGCATCTTGACTGGCAATTGTAGGCATATTTTGGATTCTTGGGTTGTGCAAATCGGTTTTCATTGTTGGGATGGATATGAATACTGGTTTGCGCACCCTGGTTTGTTGTTACTGGTTGGCTCATGAGCTCAGGACAGATCGAGGTCTTTCATTAAACTAATTGGTTATTGTAGAATCAGAGATTAGCGTGGTCGCAGTCAGTGGCCTTGGCTCGGTAGTGTTGGTGGTGACACCAACCAAAACATTTGCTTCTTTTGTTACACAGTGCCCCCAGCAACCCAGTACATAAGGAAATGCACGGGATTTGCAAACAAAAATGAAGTCATGTTTTATGTCATGCCCATATCTCAACACCTGCTTTGTACTGGATTTCCAGCCAGCTTCTGCAGCTGCGTCATCTAAATGCATCTGCAGGCCCCAGCATTTGGGATGGTGAAAATGGCGTGCATACTTGGGGAAGGGGCCCATAAAAATGCTGAGAATATCGGATGAAAGCTGATGTGCTTCTGCTAGG
Source organism: Alligator mississippiensis (assembly GCF_030867095.1). Classification (NCBI taxonomy): domain Eukaryota; kingdom Metazoa; phylum Chordata; order Crocodylia; family Alligatoridae; genus Alligator; species Alligator mississippiensis. The sequence continues at coordinate 5,323,363 of NC_081837.1, read as the reverse complement.
CCTGCTGAAGTGTTAGCCTTCAAATAGCCTCTACTTTGCAAACTGCGGTCGGACAAAAGCCTGCAGATATCCAGCCTGCCACTCTGGTGCTACAGGAGGGCCAGGCTAATGCACTGTCCTTTTAAAAATGCTTCTTCATTTTATTCTTAGGTCTAGGCCAAAGGTAGCCAGGCAGCACCTTAAAGACCAACTGGTTCAGGGAGGGACAAGCTTTCCTGAGCAACAGCCTACTTCATCAGGTGTTATGATGCAGCACCTGACAAAGCATTGTAGCATCTGAGAAAGTAGACTGCTGCCTACAGATGATCAGGTATCTCTGAATCAGTTAGTCTCTAAGGTGCCATCCTGCCCTGCCTTCTGCCTGGCTTCAAGCTACCATGGCTACCCACTTCTCTGTTCTTATATCTAGCTATTTAAACAACAAGGTCTGGTTTAATTTTGGTTTTCACTGAAGACTGGGGGTGTGGAAAAAGGTTCAGTGCATGATGCTAGCAATTTTGGGAATACAAAAAAAAATAAAATTGAAATTCACCCAAAGGCAATGCTGAGAAGAATGAGCACTTTACAGGCACGGGCCAAATCTTTGGCATTCGTTTCTCTCAAGATATTTTCTTCTTTTTTTTTTTTAGGTTTCAGTGTCAAACTCCAAAACCCATCCCAAAACATTTTAATCCCGTCTTGCCAGCCCAGTGCATGATCCCAGGGCAAGAAATCCTAATAAGCAAACATGGCTTACATAAAATTTGCATACTTTCCCATCTTTCTACAGAAAGCCCATACAAGGGCTAACAGTGGGTAAGTTTATTTTCACCATGTGCTAAAGATCAGGGGTATGGTCTTTTTAGGAATGGGTCCATGGACCATGGGACCTGAATCCAAGCTCCAGGCTATAGAGCAGGACCATGCAGGGCTCTCTACCCAAGGATCGCATTGCAAAGTCAGCCACCCTGTTCCCATGGACGACGGAGGAGATTGTCTCCATTGCACAGGAAGCTGAGGAAAGCCACAAACCTCAGATGAGTGAGAGAGAGAGATAGGAAAGAAAACCCAGATGTCACCTTGAAGGAAGGTCGGGACAAGGTAAACTCTCATGGGTCTACGCCCATCTGATGTATGGACACGGCTTAAAACTTGAATGAATGGGAAAAAAAGGCAATGGGAGCTGGTTTTATATTTTTGTTAGAAATATTGGGCCTGGCTGGCCAGTTTTTGGTGGTCTCCATGAAAAACAGCGGGGAGGGTATCCCTCCTATGTGGAATAGGTGGGGAGCTGGGGTCTTTACACAGCGAGAGGGCTTGTCCCCCTCACGTGCATCACGAGGTTGAATTAGGTCAGCATGAACAAAACTGAGCTGAATACAACCCAAGAGGACCCAGGGATCGTAAAGGCTGCCCAAGACTAATAAATTACCCATTAACTCAGGTTGCTCCCGTCATATTACAAAAGCCCAGTGGTTCACAGCGCTCCAGGAAAACTAAGTCTCCACCCGGAGCTGCAGTTTCTAGTAAATCATTCAAACTTTCCCGATATGGTGTAAGGAGTCGCAGGGGATGTGGCGGGGGAGAAAAGGGGGCAGCATCAAACATTTCTTTCTCTTTCTAGATGAAGCAAAAAGGCCACCCTTACTCTCCTCTAGCTTAGGTGGTACTTAGGACACGTTACAGGTCAATGCGAGATTTGTTTCATCATGGCTGTTCACCTGCAGTCTCCAGCCCATTTCGAAGATTGACAACTGGCGGGAAGGGATCAAAATGCACCTACCACATACACTTCTCTTTTCCCTCTGAAATGGCTGAAGAAATTGGCTCCCGGCAGCACCGCCAGCAGATGCATTTTGTGACATGGCCTTTGCTTATCACGGCAGCACAAGGACAATCCTCGTTCCTGCAGGGGTGTCCCGCTTGCACCCCACCCACCTCTACCGAAACAGCCCCAGCACGTGCACGGCGCGCACAAGAGCGGCCCCGTCTTACCTCTGCTCGTTCCCCCTTCTCTTTTTACAGTCCTGTGGATTTGGCTAATAAGAACCAGCTGTTTTTTTCCACTCTGATAGCTGTGAGAAACTGATGACAACCTGTTTGACCTCTGACCTCTGAACTTGACCTCCTGTTAATACCTTCAGCTGCTGATTGTCATGGGTGGCTGGCAGAGCCCTTTGTCTTTTGCTGTTTTGGAGTCCAGACAGATAAATGATTTCTATTTGTCCTTTGGCGCAACGGAAGAGCTGATCGATATGAGCCACGAATGATGTCAAGGATTTGTCGCCACAGCTTATGAATGACAAAACACTCCCCAAAAAAACACCTTTTGGGGCAAAAGATTGAAAGCTGGAAAGGTTTATTGATTTTTGCTTTCTTAAATAGCAGCTCAAGCCACAAAAGAGAAAAAGGGAAAGCTTTGTGTGCTAAAATGCAGCAAAAAGCTTCCTCGAGAACAACGATTAGATCAGCTATTGCATTTAAGTACCGTGTGCCTTGCCACAGTCAACTGCTCAATTTTGTCTGCTAAGCTCGCTACAATTTCCCCTCATTTTTCCTTATTTCAAAAGCTCCTCAATGGTGAAATGCTATCTTCCAGAATAAAACATTTGCTCCCTGACCCTCCCTTTGGCCATTGGTCAATGGGGACAAGGCCACGCATTTTGGACTTGAACAAGACGGTTTGAGTCCATGAACCGCGAGGCTTTCGGGATATAGGAAGCGATGGGGAGCGTCATCAAATGGTTATAGTCCAGGCCTGCAAACAGGGAACCCGCGGTTCTGCGCCCAGCTCTGACACTGACTTCTTATATGGACCACAAGGCTCAACCTCTCTATTCCTCATTCGTCTGTGTGAAAAAAAATAATGCTCTTACCCAGTGCGGAGCATATCTGCCAGCAGCCTTAGCTCTGCATTTCTACTGAAATAAATGACAACGATGCTAACCTTGCCAGCTTTCTGTGGGAAACAGGGAACGCACCTTCTAGTGATGCTGATGGGAAGCTATCGGCTACGAACCTCAAACTCAGCACTAGCGAGGAACATTTTCTTCCCTTTTGTGGGGCATTTGCAGACCTGTGGATATGCGGTTGCAGTAAAGGAATGAGTTTGGGGTACTTTGTCCCCAGTCTGGAATGTAACCTCACAGCCAGTTTCTCCTGATCAACTTTTTTGAGCTAGGCCCAGGGCAAAACCATTAACAACTGGCTGGCTGTAAGACCGGCAATACTGATTAGGAATGGGAATATAAAGCATGCATCAGAGAGACAGATGCAATGCTCTCAGCTGTTATCGTGTGTGTGTGTGTGTACACACCCCAGATTATCATATTCATAGATGTTAGATTCATAGATGTTAGGGTCGGAAGGGACCTCAATAGATCATCGAGTCTGACCCCCACACACACATATGTGTGTGTGTGTGTGTGTGTGTGCACACGTATAAAGCGTGCATCAGAGAGACCGATGCAATGCTCTCAGCCGTTATCGTGTGTGTGTGTGTACACACCCCAGATTAGTGTGTGTGTGTGTGTGTGTGTGTGTGTGCGCGCGCGTGCACCCCAGAGGTGAATTACCTTCTTCTGTGTGTAATGGTGACGGGTCTTTCTCTTTCAGCTCTGAATCAATGGGGACAGATTTTACAATGCGCAGAAGCAAGGTCCAGTTTCCCAAATGCTGCCCATGCCCGGCACAAACAAACCCGCAGTCCAGGCTGCTTTCCCTTTTTCCACCCAAGTCTGATGTCTGTGTCTTACAAAATACTTGGGGGCAAGGGTCTGGTGGCCAAGAAACTACCACCAAGTTTTTTGCTGCCTATATGAACCATACGCAAGACAAAAATGGTGCATTTCTCCTCCACGTGTCTCTATGCTAACACGTGCTTCACAATCCCTTTCCTGGGCGATTGGCTTGCAACTGGGCAAATCATACGGTAGATATTAGTTGGATATGTAAAGACTAGCCCAGGTACTGAAGCTATGGACTTTAAGCAGGCCCTTTGTTTTCTGACTCCACTTCCCAAGTGCTCAGGCTTTGTATCTCTTGACCTTGTGCTTGGAATCCGCCCAGAAACTCAAAGCAAAACCTGGTTGAAACCGGAGAGTTTCTCATGATTTCCACCCTAACCCCAGGCTTGCTTGAAGTTGGGTGAACTTTGCCCACATTTCAGGTTTGTGACAGATGCCCAAACTGGGTCAAGGGTTTTGTTATAAGTGTTTACCACATCTCTCCAAGCAAGTAGATTCTTCTGGCTTAAAAGGCCAGAGCTCAGTGGAGTGAAATAGGGGTTGTCCTTCAAAACTGCTGATCTCAGGGGGGTAGGGAAATAAAGCAGAAATCATGTGCTGTGAAGCTCAACCTGCCCAAATTAAAGAATATTTGGAAGCATTTTGGCTAGGAAGACAGAGGAAATATAGGAAGAGTGCCGGGACGAAGAGTGCAGAAGTCAGCTCCCGACATGTCTAAGCCTCAGGATTGTTTGGCTCTCGATTTGCCCAGAGAGGTTTGCTGGACTCTGCCACATTCAAATCAAAACCAGGACAGACCCAAAGCTCAAAAGTATTTATGTATTTAAGCTGAAAAGTATTTATGTATCCTGGCACGTGGCCCCCCACCCCATTACAAAGGGTTACTAATTAGCAAAACCATTTTACGCTCTATCCATTTATTTCTCTCCCCTTTGAGCTTTTTTTTTGATCCTTGAAGTGCGTCCCACACACTGGTCCAAAGGAAGTCTCCTAGACGATGCATTGTGTATGTTAGATGTGGTATACATCCCGTCATTTGTTGTCCTTGGACAGTCTAACAGCCCCTTTTTTGCAGGTCTGCAGGGTTCATGTTTAATGGGTGTATGATTCATTACCAGAACCACCTGAATTTCTACACAATACGCTACACTGAAGTTCACATGAATTTGAACTGGCCAGTGGTGCCGCGTACCCCCAGTTCTGGGCTTTTTATGAAATACACATTAAAAAAGGGTCTGGTTTTCAGAGGGCGGCTGAAAGTAGGAATCATGCCTCTTCAAAGCATCTTCAGAGCCTCTAAACTGAAAGTGCCAGCATTTCGAGTCACTTCTGAGCAATCTTGGCTTGAACCTCTTTGCAAGTTATATTTTATGTTGTGCTTGCAGTGGTGACCGTGCTCTTACGAAACTGTTTGCAAAGTAATAAAATGTCTCTGGGAGTAAGGATTAAACCTAATCCAGTTCCTTTATCAAATAAAGATGCCATCGTGGCCTCTGAAACATAATGGAAGAAGTTCCCTCACTGGTTCCCATCTTACAATTATATCACATAACACACTCTGCTGGAAGGTTGGCCAGCATCTGACGACACCAGTCCCGCTGCATAATGAAAAATGGAAAGGGCTTGACATCTCTTGCCACCTGCTTAAGAGTCTACATAATCTGGCTGGAGAGGGATTAATTCCTACATTTTGACTTTCCATCTGCATTGCATCAAAGGTAACCCCTGTCAATCCTGAGACATAACCCATGTGTAAGAGCAGGAAATATCTGACTCGGCGGCAGACTTGGCTGTGACAAATGCAATGCTTTCTTTAGGGTTCTGTTTGTTTAATTAAATTTTACGCACGGATAAAATGTTTTGTGAAATTTCCACTGTGGGGTGTTGTAATTAAAACTGGTGAACTTGATACAGACAGGCAACTATTGTAAAGCTGTCTTTGTGTAAGATCTGAATACCAGCAGCAACGTTTGGTTCTGCAGCCATGACTCTCTGTAAGAAGTCCAAAAAAGCTTCCCAAAGTAGGTGCACTTTTGATCCGTGTCAGGTGGGAAGCACAATTGTTAAGACGTATGGTTGGTTAAATTGCTAAGAGCTTCTCTAAAAAAAGAAAAAAGAAAAAGAAGAAGAAGAAACAGTGAACCCCCCACAACTTTCCCCAAATCTTTCTAATCAGTCATTTGCTAAGGTTTCAATCTTTCAATATACAGCAACCATAAATGCATTGGGTGGCACTGCTATCAAGGACACTTTGGTATGGTATTGCTATCAAGGACACTTTGGTACGGCATTGTTATCAAGGACACTTTGGTACGGCATTTCACCAGGCTGGCTGAATAATAAAATGCACTATACCCTCAATGCAAGAAGAAGAAATAAAACAGCCCCATGAATTATGCTGCAAATCATAATTCAGGGAAGCATTTAGGTGCTTTGCTGAATGGAGGCATTAGAAACTTTCTGGGTTTTTTTCTCTCTTTCTCTGTGTACAACAAGGAGCTTCTGGGCTTGCTGCTGCAGAGCGAGGAAAGCTGAAAGCTTCTGGAGCCCCCAGATCTGTAATGGGACAGATGTTCAGTGCACATAAACCAGTTTGAGAATGACTGAAACCGGTTCAAGAGAAACTTGGTTGAATGTAGTATCGGACTTAACTGATTTGGCTCATGCTGGTTTATGCAATGTCTGTCCCAGACCTAAAAGACCAAACCTGATTATGGTCCAGAGCCCATCCAAACTTCTGAGAGATCAAGACTCTGATCCGAGGTCTGAGAGTAAAGGCCAACTTCCACTGATTTTTCCTCTGAAGCTTGTATCCATACATCGACCCACATCCTATCGATGGATGAAATAGAGGTAACTTTTCAGTACTCTTGGGCTTTGTTGCAGGCAAAGCCTCAGGGCCTGGTGGGTTGGCCTGGGGTGATTTTGATGATCTTCCAATCATAGTTTTGTCCACACAATAGGACTTCTCTGGGGTTAGGGACTTCTCTATAGTAAGGGTGAGCAAAATCTGGAGGAGGCAGTGCAGTCCCCAACTTTGGAAGGCGTCAAGAGGAGACTGGACAAACACCTTGCTGGGATCATTTGTATTCTTGCCTAGAGCATGGGGGTTAGATCCGATGATCTTTCGAGGTCGCTTCCAGCCCTTAATTTCTATGATCCTATGAACATAGATGACAGGGGGAAACCTTACTTTTCTCATCAGGTTTGTTGGCCGTTGTGGGTGAACTGCTGGGTGGGAAGGGGGACTTTTTTCCTCCCCCTCAAACACTGACCTTTTTCTCAGTTATTTTATCTGTGTAATTTAGACCCCGGGCACGGCAGACAACAGCCCGATGTGTATTAGTGGAAGGGCTCCTCGCCACCTGTTTGAGCTGTCAAGTTATGTGGGAAGGCGTATCAATTAACTTCTGTGATTATCTCATCATACTTCACATCTGACAAAACAGTGACCTGCCTTTCAGACCTAATCCTGCTGGCAAAGCAGCGTCCTTCATTGCATTTCATCGGCAATATCGCCCCCAACCCTTGGTCGGTGCAGGGAAGGGAGGAAGGGATGTATTTCCCCCTACCCCTCCTCCTTATTTAGTCTATGCACTTTAAAGTCCAAAAGCTATGTGCAGCCAAACAGTTTCACTCTATAGACAGCAGGTATTTGGGTTAAATTCCCATGAGCCTACTGTGTTCCCTCGTAGCTTAAAAAGCTGGGATACCAGCCAGGAAAAAGGACCTTCCACGACCTGCTCTTAACCCCAGAGGAAAGTTACACAAACTCTTTCACGCTTGGCTGGGATCGCTGTGTAGGAGCTGGCCAAAACAATACTTTCCCTTGTGTTTGCCTACCTTATTAAATATCAATTAATATTTATGGAAGTTTATAAACAGCGCGGCTTCGGTTTCAAGGCTGCTTAGAAATCGGATCTCTTTCCCCTCCTCCTCCCGTATTCCCCCCCATCCTTCCCTGCCAACCGCCCCCTTTCTTGAGTATTTGTCTTGCTCACTGTTACATAGTTAAAAGCTTTGATCTTAATTTAAATGTTGAGGTGCTCTAAGCCTGGCTGCTTTGTGTCCTCGTTCACACCTGTGCAAAGTACGGATAACAGTTGACACAGCTTCGCACCTACCGGTGGGCTCTATTTCTTGTCTCGCACAGGTTTTACACCCCTATCATTGATGCACGTGGAGTTACTCCTGATTTAGACCAGGTACGAATCAGGAACTATTTCTACGTAATCTCAGCAAGCCGGGACAGGGACGGTCTTTGTCGATGGAAGGCACCCGGTCGAGGGATAATGGATCTGGACGGCACCTTGCACCGTGGGCTCCAACATCGGGCGAGGGCACCAGGCACATGTTCACAAAATGAATGTTACACCTTCAGAGATGTACATGGCTGGAGATGGCTTAAGACAGTGCAGAATAAGGCCCAGCGACTTCAAAACAACCTCACCGTGCTCCTCATTAAATCCAGTCTTGGGTGCTGCATCCTTTTATACAGCCCAGTGGGTCCTGGTCTCTCCTGGCTGACAGTCATATAAAATGATGAAGCAACCTGATAGAAGTCCAATGGTATCAAATTGGCACCAAAATCAGAATCAGGCCTAATTTGCTTGTCCTGAGCAATCCATGGGTATTATAACCCTGCTCCCCTTTTCATAGGGATACAGGCTTTGCTTTAAATCGTGTTTAACCAAATTTTGCTGGGCTGTGCCTCTCTAGGTAGACGCTTTCCAAAAGAGTCTCCTTCTGATGAAGTGTAGCTGGGCTCCTGCCAAATGCAGGAAGCTTTCCACGTAAGACAAAATACGCCTCTCTCCACACTGGCCTGTGCCTTTTCTATTAAGTACTTTGGTCTATTTTGCAAACATACGGCCTGTCATTCAAGCAGAGTGCACCATCCTGCTGTCAATATTATCCTCCCCATCACAAAGATGAACACCAGAGGCTGGAACGGCTCAGGCTGGGCTTTTCTCGCTTGTCGCCCAAGTGCTACAGGGCTCCTTGCCATGCAGCAGACTCCCTGCAACTACCGAATGGTGCTGAGAAATTACTCCCTCTCCTATTTCATTCCTCTGCTTATTTCCCTTGGATAAATCAACACAGCACAGATCTTCATTGCTCCATTTTTCACAGTCTCTTTAAATTTACTCTTTATTATTTGTAGTGACTTGGGGTACTTGAAGTTTAATAATATACACAGTGAGGTTTTTTTTGCCTGCCTTTGCTCATCCCTGCTATGACACCGCGGACTACGATATTGCGCAGTAGTATTCCTGAACGCCGCATCGACAGGAATACGCCATTTGGAGCAATTGTTGCACAGCACGATGGGCTTGGGTTCAGTTTTGTTTCAGGGTCACACAAAATGCTGTGGGCGTCTCCTCCCATCATACCACAACCTCACTATGCACATCCGTGGTCCGAAAGAAAGTGAACCAAAAGACAGCAGAACTAGGCTACACTCCCAACTCTGCCACTGCCACACCGTGTGAACATAGGCAAGTCATTTTTCCGACCTATGGCTCAGTTTCCTGATCCGTGAATAAGGGATAATGATACATACCAGTACTTTTCTTTGTCAAGTATTTAATGACGAGAAAGATCGGTATTATTACTAGCGATTTTGCAGCAAGAAAGTATAAACCGATGTTGAATGACGCACACATTAAAAAGCATTCCCAAGGCCCGTCACCTTTCTGAACCGATACCCTAGTCAGGAGCAGATACTTCTTTAAGACAAACTGTTCGGTAATGAAGGTGACCTGGGAGAGGAACGTGGCATTTTATCCACTGCAGCTTTTTATTTTCTTAATGCCACATTCAACTCTGGGCAAGCCGTACTGAGCAGTAGATATGGAAAGGAAAGCCGCAGAAACCATCTCTGCTTATCTGTGCCTGTCATCAAAGGTGCCATCTGATGCTGATTAGGGAAGAGAGCATCAGACAGACCCATGTTCTCAGCCCAGCAGGCCTTGCAATCTGAGCATTTCAAGAAAAGAGGGTTTAAGGGCTGGATTCCTTGCTGGGCTTTTAAAAATAAACTCTAGCAAACCCCACGTTAAAAAACCAACATTCATTAGAGAGTCACCTTAGACGAGATCTGCTCCGTTATTGCAAACAGATGCAGACAATACAGTTCAGAATGGCCACTAGAAAAACCCTTCATCTTATCTGCAGTTGCTATTTTCCATTCATTCTTCACCCATCCGCCGCCAAAATCCGCAGCCATATAAAAGGAGAAAAGTAACTGTGATGCTTTAACAGCACAAATCGATAACTAGCCCCTCCACTTGTCCCTTTATTTTTACCTCTAAAATTATTTTAGGCAGGGCTTGGTTCACTTCAGCCTTATTTATTTATTACTTAATCGGTAGAGAACCCTTGAGGCAAAATAGCTTCGTTTGCACAAAAAGATCAGGTGCCAGAAGCAGCGAAGGCACAGTTACAAATCAGCATGCAAAACAGTTTCAATCACCCGACATAAAGGATCTTCAACACACGGCGCGCAGTATTTGCTCACATTACTTAACCCAGTTTAACACGCACTTTTTAAGCACAATGATTTTGCATCAGAGATGTAATATGGGAGGGGAAAGAGATGATAAACAGGAAGAAAAAAACCCCACCCCAAAGCGATGGAAAACATGACTATTTCAAACAACAAGCACTCTGCTGTACATTTTTACCTAGTTAATAAATTATTAGAAATGGCATCTTTTGTGTAACTGCTATACCTGTTTCCTCTTGCATATTGAGTGGTGGGTGTGGGAGTGTGTGCGTGCAGGGGGGTGTTATTAAGATTTGGTGCTATCACATCTCGCCAAAGAACCTTATCAATAAACGCATTGCACCCCAGTAAAACCAGTCTATGCAAAAGCGTCTTCTCTATATAATTTCACAGAGATATTTGCTGATACTTGGACTGCAAAAATCTAAAACTTTTGGTTCAGAGATGATGCCTTTTAGTAGATCAACTAAGAAATCGCAAAAAAAAAATAAAATGATCCTTCATTGCTGATACTTAGCACCCAGATCACACACTTCCCTTCTTCACAGCAGTAACATTCTCCCAGCAAATGGGGAAAAAGAAATAGGGGAGTTATATGACCTGCCCAGTACAGCAGAGAGAGTTTGTCAGAGCTGAGCTTGATTACACACAGGTCTTTACTGATACCAGGGCCTGGGCTCCCATCCCTAGAAAGTGCCTCTCTCCTCTCATGGACCCAGAGGGACAGCCTTCCATCTTCAGCTCCCTTTGTGCAAAAATGAAGTTTATTTCCTCCCTATGGGGACTTTTTACCATCTTGTACCATCTACATTTTTCCCTGATGAAGGGACTTTGATCCCGAAAGCTTGCAGGAAAGGACAGTTTTCTTGCCATTTTCCAGCTGGTCTAAAAAAAGGTATCATTATGGAACCAAGAGTTCTAGTTTTTTGTATGTCTCTCCAATGGTCACTTTAGGGAGCACACACTCACATATGCGTATACACACGCACATGTACTCGCCTGGAATTGAAACTGCAGTTGCTGTTAATCCTTCAATGAAAGACCTCCCTTATTTTACCATCTTGAACTTTCCCTGAGCCTGATGAAGGGCACATGAGCCCGAAAGCTTGCAGAAAAAGATATTTTTTGGTGCAATTTCTCAGTTTTTCTAATAAATGGTATCATTTTGGAACCAAGAGTTCTAGATTTTTGCATTTCTTATTGTCGGAATACACTTATCCAATAAACTAAAGCCATCGAGAATCGAAGAGGAAGTTCAATAGGGTTTTTCTTTATAAGTTGCTCTGTAGCGTGAGGCTCCCTTAAGCCATATTTCCCCAATTCCAACGGTTAAAAGGATTCTGAAGTTTCTATTCTTTGCCCCTGCGTAGAAAGACAGGTAATAGATCAATCGGATACCTAGAATTAAGACGTCACTGTAACAACAGCTTGTTCTGAATGGTGAAAATAATTAAGACCCAGATGGAAGGTCTGGGCTGAGAAATTAGTACGAGTCTCCACGTCATGGGCAGGATGATGGCAGGAGGATGACATGATACTGTCATGCTAAGAGCATCCAAGAGCAGAGAGGAGTCAGCTAATGAAGTGGCAACAGTCCCACAAACAATTATTCCTCTTCTACTCAGGACAGGGAAACAAAGCAGATAGGGCTGCAGCCCAACTCGGCAGCGACATGCATTACAGAAGGGTATTTAGGTGTCAGCAAACTTTGGGCTGTGTGCCTGTAGACATATTTCTTTAACATCCAGGGATATTTGCAGGTGGTGCTGGCAGCAATGCTATAGGCCCTCAGCACAGCGGAATAAAATTCCTTGCCTTAACCAAGCATAGCATGAATTTTCAAGAGCCAATGTCCTGTCGGAGATAGGGCATTGCTCTGTGTTCGTGTCTGATTTACGAAAACCCAAATCTAGCTGGTTCATTCAGGTCGCCCTTAAAGAACGTGTCATATTACTGCAGCCTGTGGGGAGGGGAGGGAAGGGAAGACAAGATAGCTAGTCCCGTTTTTGCTCTCAGCATTTCTGCAGTCAAAAGCAGATCTACTGGCAAAAAATATGCAGAACTCTTGGCAGAGGTGATATTTTTTATTAGACCAAGTAAATAGTTGCAAAAAAAAAAAAAAAAAAAAGTCTTTATTTGTAAGCTTTCCAGCTCACTCGCCCTTCCTCAAGCAAAGGAGAATGCACAGATTGTAACATTTCTCCCAGGTGGAAACAAAACTTCATTTTGCACAGGAGAATAAAAAGATGTTATAGGTTCCCCTGGGTGGAAAACCTGTATCACTGATCGACTGGCAAACACTTTCTACAAGAGGTTTGCTACACTGGCTGCTAGGAGGAGAGAAGAGGCCAGTGCTCTGCATTGCAAGTAGGCATTTACATTGGGAAACAACAGTCACAGCTTCACAGTCACTAGTGCAGCAGACAACTTTGATGTCAGTCACACAGGTTCAAACGAGCAGGGTCTCCTGTACAGGTCCTCCTCCGCCTTTACGCTTGGGAGATCAGAGCTCATTCTGCATTGTGTATTGCAAAATCTCCCTGGGAGGAGGGCGCTCAGTTCGCATGGCACAGGGCAGAGAAGACCCCAGGACAATCTGACCCGTTTCAAGGGATTTTTGCTGAGCTTGAAGCTAAAAATTGTACCAGAATGCGATCAACAATCGGACACTGGCCTTCCATGCTATATTCTCATCTCTTGGCTGATTCTGAGTGAGCTTTCAGGGGGTTAGGGGGCTACGCGCAGAGTTTCAGCGCAGCACTAGGATATGCCCAGGCAAGGGGAAATCCCAAAATGAGAACTAAGGAAGAGATCAAAAGAAATAAGGAGAAAAGCTGTACCAAGCAGCACACCAAGGGCTGGTGGTTAGAAGCAAAGCTTTCCATGTACTTAGCAGCTTGCTGCTTGTTTGTGTCCTCTGTATTCATGCAAACGCAATTAATGATTAATTGCACAACCCCAAGCTCTCACACAAACATCTCTTGAACCATGAGAAAGATCCCTTTGCCACTTAATGAAAGCTTACCCCAAAATCCCAACCCCGATAGCATCAGCCGTCACAATGGGCCACAGGAGTGACCTCAAGTCACTACTCTAAGGCCTGCTCTTAACCCCGGTGTAAGAAAACACTTCACATATGACCTACGGATTGATTTACGGTACAACGAGAGGATAGTGGATTAACAGGGCACATTGCTGGATCAGCTTCCAAGGTAGGCATGAAGCTAAGGCTGGTTCACATCCGCAGGTGGGAAAAAAACTCACCATTGCAATCCTGCTCAGATGTTTGTTTCCAAATTTACACTTGAACTGGTTTTCTAACCACAACGTAGGTCAACTGCACCCAGCAAATCCAACACCTTCCTCCAGGCCCCCCAACATCATCAGACCAGGAGGCTTCCTGCCGATGTAGAAAATGAGCATTTGTCAGGAATCTTTGTACTTTTCACTAGTTTTGCGTGAAAGTTTCCACTTTTAGGGAAAAGGAGAGCGGGGGGGGAGAAGGGGGGCTTGGAGAAAGAGCTACCTTGTGTTGGCAATCGCCATTCTGCATTTCACGCAGATGCAGCATGTCACAAAGGAGACAGCTACACCACACTGCCGCCCGGGGACTGCTCTCTCTCTCTCTCCCTTTTTTTTTTTCTTCCTTTTTCTTAGGCTAAAAGCATATATTTTCCCTTTGTGTATGGAAAAAATAAGACGTGGCAGATTTAAGGATCCATTTGGGTAGTTGTTGCAAAGGCGATGCTTTAAATGAAAGGTTGGGAGGGGAAAAAAAAAAAAGATAAAAATAAAAATGCAAAACATGCAGAAATAATGAAAAGTATATATGAGAATGGAAATTGAACCAAGAGGGAATCCTGAGGCTTCTTTTCATGCACTTAATGATGTAATAAAATATCGTGCCATGGGGATGTTTTGCTAACAGAATTATTTATTCCCAGGAGTCATAAATGCTCCCAACTCAGATTATGCCATTTCATTAAAAACATTTATATCACATACGTGGTGGCTAGAGACCATCAGCCTCTGAGTGCCATCAGTGCATTTCCAGGAGCCTCCTTCCTACTGAGCATTTAGGTATCATGGTGGTGGCAGTCAGAGCCCTCTGGCAAAATTAGGACCCCCAGTTAAAGAAAAGACTCAAAGGAGCCGGCACTTTATTGTGAAGTGTCTGGAACTGGCCATAGCTACAGATCGGACACAGAGCTTCACTGATGTCTGATCCAGTCTGCCCATGCCTATGATTCCTCAGGAAATGTCTTGTTCAGGTACGGGCAGCACATCACAGAGGTATCAGCTCTATCATCTTACTGTACACGTTGCATGGCCTTATTTCTTTGTCTTGCCTGTGGTGCAGTTCACCCCCTGTTATTGAATACTGCTAAATAATCTCTGTCAGAGATTACTGCTTCCCCAGGGGATGATTAAAAGACTTTTGAAGAGCATGGGGTAGCGGGTTTTTTTGGCATGGAAGTGTATCAGATTCCACCAGGTCTCAGATCCTTCGCATTTCTCCCTTAATCCTTTAGACGTCCTTCTGCTTTCCCTGCACACACTTCTAATCCCACAAGCCGAATGCTCAGCTAGTACGATCAGCACAGTTTTCAGGGTTTTTGCTGTGTGCGTACACACCTCGACTTTGTGACGCCACGTAAACGTTTCTCTTTCAAGCGGCATTGCCTTTTCCCCATTTCTCATTCGGTCCCTGGGAGCACGTGCATTGCTCATCTGAAATTAAGTAGGATGGGGGGGAAAAATGATATCAAGGATATCTAGAGATCATAATTCGAAATGAAAGCAATTCTGTTTCGCCTTGTGCTTCGAGGTTCAAGCCAAACTGTTTGGAGATCAGGATGAGATCTCTAAGATGGCCAGACTGCATCTGCATAGGACCAGCACCATACCTAGACTCCTGGCAGCCCTGGGTAAATTTTTAGTATTGGGCCTCCCTTTGCCAGAGATAATGATAATAATAATAATAATAAAAAATTACCATTTTTGGGTACTCTTTCTGTCCGGGCCCCGGGCGGTCGCCCGGTTTGCCTAGGCCTGTGTCCAGCCCTGCCTAGGAGAGGTCCTCACCCCTTCTCCTGAAACGCCTGGTGCTGGCAGTATTACAGACAAAATACAGACGAGGTGGCCCCCACATTGGCTCCAGTCTGGCAGTCCCTATGAGTTTTCTGGAAATCTCTTGTTAAAACACTGAGGCATGAGCTATATCATCTTATCATATACAGAATATGCTCCTATTTCTTTATCCGGCTCAGCCAATCTACTCACGTCATGCCTCATTCATTTATATTGTTAAGTGTTAATGCTGCTAATAAAAGGCTGTATAACTGTCCCATTCTCCCCTCCCCTGTTGTTTTTTCCCCCCGCTGCCTTTTGCTGTTTTCAGAGCCGGTGAACTTCTACTGTTGAAAGTCAAGCTTAGTACTTTGTTTGCAAAACCTGTGTCAGACTTGCCGAGAGGGTGTTATCTCCGCTCTACAGCCCTCCGACTGATATGGCAATGCTGCTCCAATATGCAGAGAGTAAACCTAAGCTGGTGGGACAAGGATGCAACAGAGACCGTTGATTGCTCACACTTCTCTGGCACTGTGAAGAATCCACATCTCTTCATCAGAAGCAGCCTGACGCGAGCCCGGTTGGCCATCCTCTGAGCCGCCTGCCGGTCCAACATGTTTCTTCTATCAGCGTCCCTTGCCATCTCTTTTAACCCAAGCCTCTTGATGACAGCCAGGGGTATAGGCTGCAGCCATGTTGGCCTAAGGACACAGGCAGACATGGTTCTTTGGGTGAATCTGGTATCTTTTATTAGACTCACTCAAATAGTTGGAAAAATTCTCATTTGCAAGCTTTCGGGTATATTCATCGGGCTGAGGAAGCATCTGCAGTTGGTGTGTGTGATGACAACCATACGCTCTCCATCCCTGCCAGGCTACAAATAGGTTCTAGCGGCAAAGAGAAGTAGCTGGAGAAGTTGTGACGTGGTTTAGAAGTACTCTTAGCGGCGTTCGATGATACACGCGTACTAGCAAACTCCCCAACGGAGTCTCAGCTTGTACGTGGAGGTGGGTGGAGGATGAAAAGAGGTCTTTTCCCAGCAAAACTTGAACCAAAACAAGATACATTTTGAGTAGGGGGTTGCACTAGATAACCTTCTGAGGTCCCTTCCAACCCTTATTTTCTATGATTCTATGAAATTATATCCCTTCAAAAAAGGAAGGCTTTTTTTTACTGAGATAGCTGTCTCTACACTGGGGCTTTTGCTGGCTTGGGGGTATTATGTTTTCACAGTCTTCACCAACATAGTGAGGTCCCCAAAATCCTTAAGAACAGACCATTTTTTAAGCATAGACTTTATTCTTTAAGCATAGAATTTTTTAAGCGTAAATGTTTTTAAGCATATTTTTTAAGTATAGACCACATTTTTTAAACAGACCATATTTGAGTGGGTCTAATAAAAGATATCAGGTTTACCCAAAGAGCCTTGTCTGCCCAAGTCCTTAGACTGACATGGCTACAACCTACACCCCTGTCAGCATAGACCAGGCATGGAGCTGGGTAAAGGAGAGGCTCTCAACCGAGGTGAAGAGTTTGTCCAGTTCCCATCTAGGAAGCCCAGATACTTCGGCAATTTGAACATGACAAATGTGTCGACGGGGCAATAAAAGTTCGCCAGCCCTGCAAAAGGGATTTCAATGTATGATAGCCTGAATTCCTCAAAAGATAGTTCTCTCAAAGGACACAGGAACTGTTAAGGTCTCGGGACTATACAGTAGATAAGTCCCGCGAGAGCCTCGTTTGGAATATGTTCCTTCCCCAAGCCAAACCATGCTAGTCTCTTTGAAGCAAAACATGAAACTTGCCTTAAAGGAGCAAAACAACCCACCCTGACACCATTTTGTACAGCTGGAAACATGGGTAGATCAAACAGATTTTGAAATCCCCCTCTGAAACCCCACAGATCCTGAGCCAGGTTTGACCGGAAGAGCAGTTGAATCTGATCCATAAAAGAAAAGATATAAAAGCAATGTCCATTCTTCTTATCCAAGCCCACAAATTTCCCAGATGCCCACAGCTGATTGAAGCAGCAGCATTACCAAGGGGTCTTGTGTCTTTGTCACATCCAAGGAGATGGCTCTGGATTTCGTTAACTTGATAGTATTTGAGGGAATTTCACAGCCATTTGGTTTATTTTGCAGCTGTTTTGAAAAGTCGGGCTAATGTATGCAAAATCTCACCTGCATAAATTGATTATCCCAGGGTGGCAGCGAGACCAGAAAGAGCCTTATTTTTTGACTAATACATCTGGAGAATCGTACCATCAGCCCATTTAATATACGGTTCTGTGCCAAGAGGAGTTTACAATGTAATCTAATAATTACTATGTGCCATCAGACAAAAGCAAGGACATCAGATGCTCCCCCTTCTATGACCTGCGAGAGACTCCAGTGCTGAAATCCCACCTCATCCTTTACGGAGATAGTGGTGTGAAATATTCCTTTGTTGCTTTCTGCTCATTTGCGTGCTAATATTTAGTGTTCGTGAAAGCGGCAGACTGATAACATTTGAGAATGAGGTCTCTCTTTTATCCGAAAGGACAGGTAGAGCACACAGACCGTGGCATAAACATTTTTATGCTGTCCCCTTTACTAAACCTTTCCTAAGACCTACAGGGATCATGCATGTGTGTGTGTGTGTGTGTGCGTGCATGGAGTGGGAGGGGTGTTGTTCTGCCTAGCCTATGCTAGTGCATGGTGTCTCTGGTTAGGTCTCAACACGCCCCAGAGCAAGGCCACGAAAGCACATGCATGGCTCACTTGTGACTGTTTCATGCAGACCCAAGGCTGCCAGTATCTGGCAGATTCGATAGCTCATAATAAGCATGTCCGAGCAACCCAGAGCACACGCCTTCTGGCTTGGTATCTGCACAGTGCTGCTCCAGAGGTGGTCCCGACACAGACTTGGAGGGTCAGTCATGCAAACAGCATGGACGTGGTCCTTGTCGCCAGTAAAATGGGACCAAGCAAACCACATTTATTCTGCAACCCCAAAACCAGCAGACTGTAACGCAGTATTAAAACTTCTAAGATTTAAACTCGCGGCTTGGAAGCCAAAGGCTCTACGTATCCTTCTGCAACAAACCTCCTGCACCCTCCTCATTTGACACAGAGTTATGCCACTCAGAAGGAAGTCACCAGCACCAACAAACAGTTGTGAGAAGCATGGAGCTGTTGCGTGGAGAAAGGGCAGATGCTGTATATTAGCCTGCAGCGGCCACTGAAAACTGACTGGACCAACCTCTAAATGCAGAGGCACCGATTGAGCGTTCCCCAACCTGCCAATGCTCCTCAGCCAGCACCCCGCCTTTGCATGTTTTCATGATAAACACCTTTTTCAATCTCCATATGGTAGGAAAGGGCATGACAGCAGTAGCTATAATAGGACACAGCAGGGCAACGAACCTGGAAACGTCTCCCTACATACACAAAGCTACAGACACGCACAAATCACACCACCGATCCAAAGCAGATACATCTCTATCTGATGCCACACAGGCAGTAAAAAGGGAGATTTTCTCCCCATCCAACTCTTAGTGAGAGATACAGATGCGTAGGTCTGGGAGAACTATATGCATAGCCATCCCATATTCAGAGATGCTCTCGTGCCCTCTGACCTCTCGCCTCTCCATCATGGAAGATCTATAACATTTACAATCCAAAAACAAAAGAGAAGGGAGAGTAGGGCCAGAATTCATCTTCTAAGCTGACACCTACCGTTAATTAACGACTTAAAAATCAATGACATTGGGGACAGGCAGCAAATGACACCTCCATGCAGTGCCTGTCTGCCTTCAGAAAGAGAGAAAAAAATATATCTGAGGACAGGTTTGACATACACCATACACCAAGAAACCAGGAGGAATTGAGGAGTAGGCACCCCCGACTCATTGATCACTGTCAGCTCAAACACTGTAAATACCCCCTTTATTTTCCATTTTCCAGTCACCAGAGTGCTGTGTTCAGGTATCTTTTGGGGCAGAGGAGGAGATATTGTCCCAAAAAGGAAAGCAGGATGATGGTAGTGCTCTGGCAACTGGGCATATAGCGCCAGCTGAGAGAGAAGTTTATAAGCTACAAGAAATGCTTAAATTGTGAGCTCTTTGGAAGAAGGACCTTCTCTATTTGCTATATGTTTGTATGGTGCCTGGCACTGGTCTAAGACTCTAGTTAGGCACCACTGCCATATAAATGATAACCAAAATTATAGAGGGATTTCCTTAATAGCTGAAGGAGGACTTGGATGATGCCATAAAACAGAAACATTGGGCCCGAGCATCCTTCTGTGCACACTGTTTTTATATCAGTGTGGTTTTAATGGAGGCCCTTCCAGTTTCCATCAGCATAAAATAATCGACCCCATCCTCTTCCTCCATAGCAACAACTGGCTACGCAAGTGCTATTCACAAGGCAAATGCAGGCTAGACCCTTAAACTCAAGATGGGGCTTACTGGAGAATACCCCAAGCAAGAACATGGCTGGATACAGCTCCCATAGGCACAGACCAGCGATGCTGTCACCTGGGCAAAGTCTCATGGTCCCCGGTTTTTATATTGTATGTCTATAAGGCCGAGTTTGATTGTACATAGACTTCAAGCAGAAAGAGCCAACCATTGCAGCAGAGCAGTTCATAAGCAACCAAGATGCCACGTTTAACAGTTTCCCCTCGTAGGGTTATTAAAGGAAAGAAGGAAAAACTATCCCACAAAATATGGGCTGCACCAGCAAAACTGTCACTAAACAGATTTCTTTGCACAGTTTTTCCAGGCAGCTTCAGCGGGCTCTTGGAGTTTAAGCCGGGCTCATCCTCTCGACACATGGCAACAATTGTGCGGTGAAGCATCCGCGTCTCTCTTGCATCAAGCAAGCCGCAATCTGGATGCGGCTGCCACTTCCGATGAGATGAAACGTATCTATTACCAGCGAGGTCTGCCAGCTCTCAACTGCCTGTGCGAGTCTCTTGCTTGCAATAGCGATGGTCTTGGGAGAAATTAATGGCCTGAGCATTGTACTACTAAGTGCATCACAGACAAGGTTCATTGCAGTGAGAGATGGAAAAGACCTATTAGATCACCGAGTCTCTATTCCCCAGCCAGGGCAAGATATAGTGCCCATAAGAGATGACATGTCAGATTTAACTTGAACTCAAACATTGGCCTGAAACTTAAGCCCCGATGTAAATGACAGGACGTGCAAGTACTGGCCTAATCTAGCTATGAATAAACTAACTCCCAGTGCTTTCTGCTCCCAGAGGAAGATATTACCCCCAGAAACTCCCCATTCATTGGAAATACACAGGTCTCATTCTCTCACGCTCAAGAAACACCACATTGAAGATAAACTTTTGTAAACCTTGCGCAAGGGGAGCTCTGGGCAGGGCCAAGCCTAGAGAGCAGATGGCTTTCATTTTTTTTTTTTTCCTAAAAGAACAAACCTTTCTGGAATACTAAATCTTATAGGAGCTGTAAATGTCAAATTTAAATTCATACTTTGTACCACCTTTGATTTCAAAGAGGATTACACCTATTCGCTGAAAGCAAAGCAACACCAAAGCTACATGAAATGGAATTACGACTACTTAGGCCTTTTTCTATTGCCTCTTTATATTGTTAACTCCTTCCAATTCATTAAGTCTAATCCTTATTAGGCTAAGTAACACACATATGAATAGACAGGACTGGACACAGGAGCATATGTGCCTTTTGTATCACTCCCTGGTTAATCCATAGCCCGGGGTGGGGACAGACACTGTGAAAAGTGGCTGGACTAAGCTTCTGACTGGGCCAAGCAGTGTGCCTCTCAGCAGGGAGGCAACAAGAGGGCTCTGTGATCAAGCCAACTCAATGCAGTCTGCCTCCAGTGTATTTCTTTGTTAATCAATCTGCTAGGGAGGCAGCGTACAAAGGGTGCCGTTCTGTTATGTAAATACACTGGACTTCAGTGATCTGGCCAGCACGGGAAGGAGGGCGCGCACTTTCTTTGCCAAGCTTTGCTCATTCAACTCAATAAACATTTCCTGATAATACAGAGACATTTATAAGGTGGGGGGGGAGGAAAAAAATCATGAAAGGAAGGAAAGAGGGAGAGGAGTGAGAATGCATGCAGCATAGAGAGCTCCTTATCTAGCCATTTGCACCCAAAAGAGTTGCTAAGCTCAGAAATGTTTTGACCATTGACTTTGCTGCTGCACTGCTACTAAAATACCCCTCTCTCTTTAAGTGTTACTCTTTTTAAAAGGACTCCGTGTGTACATCCCTGCCGTATGAGGCCCTGTGTGAGGCACGAGACCCAACATCTCTATCTCTTGCGTCTCAAGCTGGTTTTGCTCATCTTATCGGTTGGGATCCTTGCTCAGCCAGATTGTCATTTCTCTTGCCCGATGCACGGAGCCACGTTCTCGTTCCCACGCTATCTACAGAAAAATAAAAAGGGTCTCGATTCTCTCTTCATCTGCATGTCAACAGGGGCTAATTACCTGGAAGTCCCTGGAGTCGCTGAGTGGCAAGTGAAAGGGGAATCAAAGTATATAAAATAGATATTTATACAGCACCAACGTTGCGTGCAGGGCTTTAAAAACGATAAAGCGCAAGCTTATATAGTCTCTTGCATATTGCAGACTTGAAATAAAGCCAGGATAGGAGGGAGAGCATCTAATTCCCTGGCTACCAGGAAGAGAGAGTGATTCAGGTTTACAGGGTGCCATTCAGTTTTATGACAATATCTCCTAATACAGCAGGTTTATCAATTGAGCAAAAAGGCACAACAGGGTGTGTTATTATTGGAGCCTAATCTCACGCCTCGGGTGTGTTGTGCGAGGCACGAGGGCAAAAGGCCACACCACCGTGTGATTATCCAACAGCAATGCTCACTCCGGACGCCGTGTCTGGATTATCAAGTGGATTGGCTTAGGTTTTAAAATGAAATGTTAACATTCAGCGCTTGGGTTTAGGCTGAGGATGCTTCTTCCTGTGCTAAGCGTTAATCGCGGAGGAACAGTGGAGAAGCAGCAAAAGCCTCTTTTTAGTGAGCCCCCACCGCTCCGCTCTTTAGGCTAAATTGTCTGTGGACTTCAGATGCCACGATGCATTTGGCCAGACTTGGAGGGCACAGGACACGAATGAGAACGGGGAAGTTTCCTGGTCCCAATTTAGATTTGGTCACATCCACATTCAAACATGATAAATATAATCTGCCTGGCTGGAAGAAGAGCCACTGGGCAGGTTTCCAGTAAATAAAGTGCTCCTTACAACAGCACAGCAAATCCTGTATGTGCCAATCCACTCCAGGCCACCCCACTGTATTATCTGTACCATCCCTGATGCATTACTAAATTAGAGCTGTTTCCAGGCAGGGAGCGGGTGCTAGAGCCCAGCATATCAGGCTAGGAAGCAAGCATCTGGAGCTGAAGTCCCACTTTGCTGCAGACTTACTTGGTTACCTGGGATAAGTCACTTAAAAGTTTTTGGTGGCCTTCCTTTTCCATCTGTAAAGTGGAGGGAATACCTACTTTTCTCATGGGAGTATCTGAGGCTTAAGCTACGGAGCCACTGGAGATCCTAGACACCTCGAATTCCCACCGAGGGGCATCTGACAGAGAGCATGCTTAGTGAAAGCATCTTCACTGTAGTAATAGAGTATAACTCCCATTAATACCAGCGGGATCAACGGGCGCGTGCCTCATGCCTAGAGGGAGAAGGCAACCCTCTAGGTTTTAATTAACACTTTTCAAGAGGCAAAGTTCCTGTCTATTGTAGCTTAATTACTGTGTATCTACCCCAACAGACACTGAGCTTTCCTTATGACCTTTCTCTCCCTCTCCCTCTCTCTCCCAGGGCTGCGTGTGACACTGGGAAACATGGAGCAACTTCTTAATTAATTGGGCTAATTAGTCTCCTCGATGACTGGACAGCTGGACCCTATCTCCTGTGTGATCTCATAAGGAAGGGAACAATCAAATAATGGTTTGTTGCTTGAGCGTTGACAAAGTCTCGGAACTGCCCGCGATCTGGATCCTATTAACCTTACTCCCTTGAGAGCATTGTGAAGGATGAAGACATTTTCCCTTTGGCTAATGAAATCCACAGCAAGATCATAGTATTATTAGAATGGCACCCGGTAGTCTTGTCATAGGTCAAGGTTTCCTTTCTAGCCCTCCCCCATTTTCCAGGGTTTATAATATGACTGTAAAACTTTGCTCTGGTTGGAAACCTGGCAGGCGGGGTCTTGGCCCTGAGACATAATTCTTAAAACATCCAATGTGTGTGTGTGGGGGGGGGGGGGGAGGGGGAAGTTTCCCTGTTTTTAACCCTTTTAATCTGCTGAACACCCATAAAGCTGTCATGTGAAAGGGTCTAGGAAGGACCAGAATCGTAAGGATTAACCATCTTTATTGGTTATTCTGTACATGGACAGACATTGACAGGTTTTGGATGCTTTTGCTATGAGAGCTCAGAAATGATTCAGAAAGGGAGCTGGAGACTAATTGATCAAAACTGTTGCGTCTATAAGAAAAGAAAGAACAGCATGGAGCTAGCTTGGAAAAATGGTGACGTAGCCAGGGCAGGGCACTTAGGCATTTGCAAGGCACAAAGCATTGTGGACAACTGGGCTGCACAAAACCCTTCAGGACGGGCTAAGCAATAGATAGAGCACTTTATTTGACAACCTAGTCAGGCTACAGAGGTTGCCTCTGCCTTTTTCCAATGGAGAAGGAAGAAGGTTTTCCAGCTCTTCTCTTAACTCCTGGAACCCACAGTTCCCTGGGCAGGTTTCTGTCCAGACAACAGAAAAAAAAATCTATTCAAAACCCAAACGACCCTGACTTTAGGTCAGATTCTACTGATTTCTGCAACAGAGTCCAAGGCAGAGCTGGGTTTTGACCAGGAAGAGGCACCATCACAATTTCAGCTCAAGAAAACTGCAGGCAAAAACAATATTCCCGGGGGCAAAAAAATCACGCCAAGTAGGACAGAAGACCCAAGTTGCCAGGGTTTTGTTTTTTTGGCTTGTTTGCTCCTTGCAAAATCCTCCTAGAAACAAAGCAAGATTCTTTCTCCCAGCCTAGATTATTTCTGTAGGGGGTCCTCTCTCAAAAGGATATGGTTTTCAAGGGAACAGAGAGTATCCATCTGGAGGTTTAACGAACAAATAAGCTGGGTGCATTTTGGAAGCAAATTCTAAACAGCTGAGCAATGCAGCAGGAGGGAAATGCTCAACAGCCACTGCAGGCTGACGGACTAGGAGCAAAGAAACAACCGCTTGCTACTGGGCAGGAGCAATACTATAAAAAGATGGTTATTCATTGTTGAAGCAAGCACAGTACAAGAAATGCCTTCTAGGGCAGGGAAGGAGGGAGAGAGAAAGTTTTACATGTACTATCAAGACAGCAGCCCTTTAGTATGGTGCTGGTCCAACCGAATTAAAACAGCTGGCTAGTGTATTTGATGTAGGTTAAAATACCGAAGGAAAAAAAGAAAAAAGCAAAAGAGCTCACACACCACTCGTCTAGTGCAGACAGGGCCCCACCATGAGTTAGTTTGCTCGATAGTGCCCGACTGAGGTCTAGATAAAAAGTGAAGCCTTCACCTTCAGGTCTTGAGCAGGCACTTACTTGCGGGACTTACTCAGATATGAACCAACAAGGAGATACCAGTGTACCTAAGACTGGAACATCCTCTCCAGGTCTGGAAAATTTCAACCCAGGTGTTTTCTGCAGAGCATGTTCAACCTGCTTATGGGAATTGGACAACCAGCTCCCATTAAACTCTCAATTCCTTAAGCAATACAGGGAATTGCATGTAGCTCAAGGCAAACAAAACCAGGAAAGGGAACTGGATGCTCATATTCTTTGGCTGGTTTTGAAAATCGCTTCCTGAGCACTCTCCTACTGTCATTCAAGGACAGTCACGTTATCCTCTGAATTATCAGTCCCATGCAGGTGTACCAAATTGAAATGGGAATGAGTCAGAGAACACAGTAAGGAGTAAGAGGAGCAGAAAACATTCGTCAAGAGTTATATTGTTTTGGAACCAGAGCAGACTGGAGAGGATGAAAATTAAAATGCCTCAATTCCCAGTCAAGCAAATCATCAATGATTTCAACAGGGATGATCTGCTCCGTTGTTTCGCTCTCAGCGACAAGTGGCACTTAACCGCACACTCAACTTTTGTGGGGCCTGTTGTGCTTCTCCAATAAAGTTTCATCTGCTCAAAAAGCTGCAATCCATGGTCACTTGCAGGAGCAAGAAGCAAGTGGAAAAGCTGATAAAAATATTATGATCTGCGTTATCAAGAAACCAAACTTCAGCCAAGCAAACCAACCAATTCATAGATTTTAAAGCCAGAAGGAACAATTATGATCATCCAGTCTGACCTCCTCCATATCACAGGCCATAGAATTTCACCCACATTTTCTGCATCAAGCCCATAACTTCCATCTGAGCTATAGCATAACTTTGAAAAAATACATTCGGTCTTGATTTAAAGACTTCCAAATGATGGAGAATGCACCACAGCCCTAGGTAATTTGTTCCAATGGTTAATTACCTTCACGTCTAAAAATTTACTCTTTATTTCTGGCCTGAGTTTGTCTAGCTTCCGTTTCTAACCATTGGATCCAATTATGTCTCTCTTGCTTTCACTCAAGAGTCATTTATTCCCAAATCTTTGCCCTGTACAGGTATTTGTTGACCATGATCAAATAACCTTTTAACCTTCTCTGGAATCAAGATAAATGGTGAGCCCCTTGTTCCAGCTATACAATTATTCCAATTTATTATTTGCATTGTGATGGGATGTAGGGATCCCAGTAAGGAATCGGACCCAGGTTGACACAAGGCATTGCACAGAGATTTTTTCATGTCATATCATTGCCCCAACAAGCAATTCCAGACACGCCACTCATCCAGCCCCGGAAATGAGGACTTTGTAACCTTCCCTACGTCACCCAACAGGTATGTCTACACTGCTACCGAGGGCTTCTCTCAAGTCCAGGTGTGCTGACCCTCTACTCTGAAAACCCCCAAGTTTGATCCTCTGAAACAACCTGATCCTCATGTGGAAGCTCTGCTGAATTTCCAGGTGTGAGGCTCAGCACCCTCCAAATTCATCCGTGTCCATGGTGGGTTCAAAACTTACCCAGCTGCTGCAGGCATTGAGTACAGCCAGTCTCTTAGGAGCAACCCTACAGCTTGCTATTCCCAATCGCCAAGCCCTTCTGCACCCGCCCCCCTTCTCACCCCCAGCCATTTCTGCCTCTACTGCTTGTAATTAGCCAAGCCCCAGAGAGAAAAGTCATGGGGAGATTCAAGGAATGGGAACACCGTGAACAGCAGTTGCAAGGTAGCATATTGACAAAGGGGACGGCTCTCATGGCTTGGGCTAGCTGAGGGCAGCCCCCAAGGTTGCCTGTAGAAATCAGCATAGTCATCCCCAAAAGGATGCTTGTTTAAGCACTTAGAAGATGCTTGTTTAAGGGACAGATCTGCTGAAATAGCCCTGGAGTGTCTGTGCCCCCTTAATTTCTCCTCCTATGCCTTTCAAAACCTTGTGTCCAAAACCATTGACGCTATTGTAATGAGCTGCTTTGAACGTGGCCGAAGGAATACCGACGTGCTGCTTTGTGATCCATTCCCAGAGGAAGAGTGCAGGGTGCAGTTTGTTCCCAGAGATGGCCCCTTGGCTCCTGCAGATCCTAGCAAGCAGCCTCTCATTCACTGGCAAAGCCCCAAAGCTTACCTTTTTAACTCGTGTATTTTCAATACATACAAAGAACATGTACAACAAGGTTTTGCTGTGGTCAATAATCCCTGAAATGATGTTTTCAACAAACCTCATTTCAAGTCTAGATCTGGAGTAGAGAAATGATTGGATGAAAGGCCATTATATGACTGCTGTAATTTATTCTGCAGAGAGCTAAAACCACCAATTATCTGACATGAATGACACCACTTCTTTTTCTTACCAACACAAAAGTGCACAGTATCTATTTTCTCAGATCTAATTTAAATTAAAAAAAAAAATCCCAATGCTTAAATAAAAGGTGGTGATACAAACCAGCTGGAGTCATAAATACTGAGAAAGAGCGAAAATTCAAAGTCAAGCCCAAAGCACCATCCTTAATTCACCTTGCTCTTCTAGTCTAAAAAAAAAAATAAGCGCACCCAAATCCTGAGAGAAGTGGCAGCCCATCATTTATATGCCTGGGCTGTGTAGCTGCATGAAGTGTTTACATACAGGTTGCATTGGTGGGAGCTACCATTTTTATTACCATGACAGGCCAAGCTGCAATGGAGCTGCAGAAAGGGGGAACTTATTTTCATGGAAGCTTAGAAATGGAGAATTATGCTGCCCATAGATCAGCTATCAGGAGATATGCATTTTAGGCCACTGATCCCCTTGGCTGTACTATTTAACATTTCTATCAGCAACTTGGGAAAAATGAGAATCATTAATAATAAGGTTTTCAAATGATACAGAGAGTGGGAGATTGGCCAATTATGAAGAGGACAGGTCATGGGTGAAGAGCTGTCTGGATCTGTAGTTAAGGTAGGCATATAACAACACCAAGAGATTCAATAAGGCCAGGCTCCTAAGAACCAAGAATCCAGTTTATGCTTTCAGGATATCAGACTCTCTGGAAAAACCACGATCGAGAAAGATTTGGGTGACCATAGTAGATAAAACTGAACACGAGCTTTGGCAGCAGCCCAGTGGCCAAGAGAGCCAACAAGGTTCCCAAGGACTGTCAAGAAGGGAGGGATTTAGTTTTCGTATATCTCTGTAATTGGCACTGATGTAACTGCTACTGGAGCCTGGTATCCACGAGTCCAGGAGAATATGGGAAACCTGGGGAGGGTTTAATCATGAGAAGAGTTAAATAACTGGAAAACATACATTTTAGGAAAAGACTCTCCAGATACTGAGCTATCCAAAGAGCAGGTTAAGGGGGTCACTTGATCATAGCCTTTAAGTGCAAAGATGAAGAGCAAGTACAGGCTCTTTGAGCAAATAAACAAGGAACCGAACCAAGATCCCAAGGGCTGGAAGTTGAACATGGTCAAATTCAGACTAGAAATAAAGTGCAAATGGTTCATAATAAAGGTAATTAACCCTTGGAACAACTCTCTCTGGAGATCTTTCTATCAGATTGAATTTTTTTTTTCCAAATAGCCTCATAGTTACAGGCCTTGAAAGTGGAATTAATGGGGCAAGTTGGATAGATGAAGTTATGCAGGAGGTCAGACGAGATGATCACAGTGGTTGTATCTGGACTTAAAATCTACGAATCTCCCAGCCGGGGCTCAAGGTGCTTGGAAGATATTCTTTTTATTCAGGTGACCACTTCCAAATGAATTATCAAACACATTGGCTTTAAAACATCCTCACAAGTTGCAAGTAAGAGCAAAAGGACAAAATTACGTGGATTATCCATCAGGGGATATTTATGGTCTCAATTTTTACTGTAACGTGTTTAGAGAATGCAATAGCTTTAACTTTACGCACATAAATATTCCCCATTATAGTTAGAAAGAGTATGAATGAGAGGAAGGTTAATCTAACTTAAAATGCCCCAAGTTTGATTTTGGACGCAGTTTCTGGCTTGTAGGGTCTTCAATAAAACAATTAGGATCTTGATTCAGCAAGGTATTTTATATTGGGACTGCTCACGTGCTTATGTCAGTCAATGGTACTACTCATGTTTTAAGCTAGACACATGCTAAAGTACCTTGCAGAATTGGGGCCTTAACCTTTCTGAGTTTCAGTGTATTCAAAAGAACAATGAGGATGATAATGCTCATCGGCCACGCAAGGGTGTTATGAAAATTAATAATTAATCTAGCATTTTGATATCTCTGAATCAAAGATACTTCCAGAAGTGCCTGGCATTATTTTTAAATGGCATTAACACTGCTGATGCTTCAGGCCAAATTCAATTTTGAAACTCCAAACAACTCAAAGCAAAATATCAAATCTCAGAGGGGAAAAAAAATTAACATTTATGGGATGGATATATCCAGTTTTCTAAAGTAGTTTGAACTTATTGCAGCAGCTCCTATTTATCTTGAACAATCACATCATAAACTCCGATTCGGAGACTAAAAAGAAGGCAAACACTTTTTATGGACTGCCTCAGTTCATTTAGTTCAATTCATCATAGATTTGTTGGTGAAACTTGTGAGGAAATCCATTCATGCCATATAGTTTTATGCCATTAGAGTCTATGTCTATAGCCAACAGTCCTTTAGGTATGTTAAGCAAGGCAACTCGAAGCTGTCACTCCCTGATATTTTACAACCCATCACTTACCTCGGTGGTTTTATCCCGTGACATCTGAGTGCCACCTGCAAGGTGGCCAAATGGCCACGTTCTAGCAACTTTGGGGTGCTGAAAATTAATCCGCTCAACAGTTCTGCTTCGTACTCATTCATCACGAGCAACAGCGCAGACCAGGAGAGTCGGGATCCAGGGTACTGACTCTGTGTTTTTGCTCCCATCCCTGCAGAAATCAGCGGGTGATAGTCTATGGCAGAAGGTCAAGCTGGTTGATCACAAAGTCTTAAAAGCCCACCTACTGGCTGAGCGACCCCGGCCATGCCAGCAGCTCCCTGTGCCTCAGATAGTCAGCAGCAAAGTAAGTTTAAGTTGCCTGTATAACGATCTCCATCCTATTTAAATTCTAATGCATTTTCAACCCTTTGCTACAAGTTCCAAGCCTGGGTTAGATGTGATGTAGGAAAGGACGCGAGGGCAGTTGTTCGTGCTGTACTGGTTTTCTTACCATCCTCATGTACCTAGACTAGTGCTGAATTTTTAAATGCAATTTATTTTACGTTCCAGCTGCACATGTCTGGCTGTTCGTGTCGTCACGAGGACAGTCGTTGTGTTCAGGTCCCTGCACAACTATAACTGGCAGGAAGTAACAGATGTTTTTAGGGTGCATTTGTAACACAGGCACTTGGAGCTTTTCGGGCCCTTCTCCCTGGCATCCGATTTCACCTGGTAGGTGGTCCAATAAATACTAACACTCGGTAGTTCATAAAAGTTGACATCAGAAGCTAAAGTGAGGGATCTTCGTGGGGGTTTGTGGACCCCCTTGCTGAAGATGGGAGGCAGGAAGTAGATGGGGTTACATCACACACGCACACTTCCTTTGTTGCTGACCCGCAACACCCCCTTGCTGCCGTCCAAGACCAGAGTCGGCAAACTGCAACTAACGATGTGATGCTTTTCGTGATGTGCCCAAACTGGGATTAGAGTGAGATTTGCCAAATTCAGGATTTAGCGGCATCCTCCCCCAGAAAAGAGGGTAATACTGCTTGTAGCCCTGGAAGCCCTCAAGAGACTTAACTCATTCAACTTGCCACATGTGATGGAGACGTTATCCAGTCCCCTGCAAAGAGGTCTAGAAAATAGCTGCCGCATAGTTTTCAAACAGCCGCTACTAAGATGTTGGAGAGAGAGGACGAGTGGGTGCGTTTGTGGGTCTGAGCGTGTGCATGAGAGACACACAGACAGCACACACACAAGCAAGGGAAAGAAATATTACATGAAATAAAGAACCAATTAAAGGGGGGAAAATAGTCTCTTCAAAATGATTGGCTCCATCTAAGCTGAGAACTAGAGCATTTAACCTTTTGTTTGTGTTTCACAGGAAACCTTGCCTTGCTATCTACCAGGGGTCAAAACCAGGTCACAATCGCGAAACGTGACAACTGCAGCCAATCAGTGTAAATCACTCTGGACTGTGATGCAGCCTGTGCTAGGCTGGCCTGAGCCCAACCCATACAGATACGCCTGCCACTGCTGATAATGGTATTGGGATAACTATCAGGCAGAAATGGGATTTTTGTTGTTGTTGTTGCTGCTTTCTTTCTGAAGAATTGGAAGAAATCCAGAGTTTAACGGAATGGATTTTGCAATACCAGGGGCACTTCTCCATCATTACGGCCTCTGGTTGGGGCTGCTGTAGTTAAGGTTATGTCAGTCCTGCTACAGGATTGATCTGCCATAAAACTCATGCTGGGCTGAAATTTGGCACTTAAAGTCTCCATCCAAGAGAGACACAAGAGTTTCAAATCCTCCATTGGGGGGGGGGGGGGGGTGTTGAATTCTAAAGCTGTGTTTAAATAAATATGGGATTTTTTTTTTAATAGCAATTTTCATTTGCTTCAGTGTTTCAAACAGTGGGAATTGTTTTTTTCTCAAATGCAGTAACTGAGAGTATAAGATTATAAAGTTGAACCAAACTGAGTGGACTCCTTTAGTAAATTTTTTCACCGTTTACACTAAAAATTGGGGCTGGGTGCAGTCTGAGAAGCTTTTTCCAGGGTGGGACATTGAGATTTTAAGTTCCCTTTACACCCCCATAATAGAGACCTAATTATGGGCATAATACTATTAAAATACTAATACTATATTAGCATTATAGTATTTATAGTATATAAATACCAGAATACCTGTTAATCCTCAGAGATAAACAATTTTATACTCCTATATCCTACCTGCCTACACCTTACTCTGTCACCTAAAATTAATAGCTATCCTCCCATGTCTTCCAGTAGAGGAAAGTGACCCATCTGAAATCAGTAGAATTATCTAGGGGCTTTTTTAGCCCATTGTTTAAACGACCCCCTGGAAACTTTTGAAAAGAAAATCAAACCATACAGCCCCCAAAAACCAAAGAAAGGGGTGGGTTAGGTATACTGCTAGGATGGGATTCCTTTGCGTGGAAGCCCTTGGAGGACAGAGTACATTTTCCTTTTAAAGCTAAGCTTGGTTCACCTTTGGCAACTTCTTGTTTCAAAAATAATACTTGCACAAGACTTTTGGTGCGTGCTAATTGTCTGGAGCCTGTTGGCTGAGTGGCACATATTATTCCTGTTTTTCTCCCTGTTGTCTCTCTATCAGGCAAATACTCGATGAAGATTGAACTGCGTAGAACGAGTGGACGTTTGGTCAAGCCAGGCAAAGCAGCAGCTTGTAATGCTAGCAGGGACCTCCTGATCACTCCGTCTTTTTTGAGATCCAACCAGACATTAAGACCATAGGTCCTGTGTAAGTCAGTAAGTGTTGTCTGTACACAAGTGCTGGACTGAGACAGGAATGTGTACCTCTGTCAGACGACTGATCACACGGTTAGGATCATCCAAACAGCCTTCCAATAAGAGTGGCTGTAATGCCTTAGCCTTTTGTCCCAAAATGTTGCTTTTTTTGGTTTTGTTTTGCTGGGGTTTTTTTGCTTATACCCAACTTGAAGTCAGTCCGCTCTGTACTCACTGGCTGGATATGAATCTTGGGGGAGATTGCATAGTTACACTGGAAGAGAATTTTCCTTTTGGTCAAAGTTTTCCTGTTTAACACTGGGGGGGGAACAGGTAAAAAAAATGTGTATTTTGAAAAATCAATCTTTATTCCCAATGCTGCATTCTTTTTTTTTCAGTTCTTCAACCAAAATACATATTTTCCCAGAAAACTGAGATTCACTTTAGAAAAAAAGAAAAGTGATCTCCTTGACAACTCTATGCCTGGGAGGAGCCTAGAAACCCAGTCCTACCAGGAAAGAGTCCACACACTTCTGCCTTCATGAACTGCACTTATTTACCCAATAGCAAAATAAATGCTTTTCTTGCTATCCCTATTGACATAATCTGTCTATTTATTCGGAGAGCATGTGCCACGTGGGCAGCAGCAGTGCAAGCTCCCCCACACATGCCACCAAGCAATCATTCAAGGATTGTTTCTACAAAGCCAAAGGAATCAGGTCTCCATAGACCGGTCTTGGTCAGCAGGCTGGTATACTACCTCTGGGCATACTCACCCTGAGGTTGTTTAAATACCGCTCTGTTGTACGTCTCGGAGCAAACAGTGTGTGCTACACAACTGATCTGGGGTGTACATGCATGCCATGTGGGTTGCTAGCACTGCACGCTGACAGGGTGATTTGTAAAATTGTTCTAGCCCTGGTTTTAAACCTGCAGGTGTGCCCAGGTAAGTAGGCAGCACAGGACACATCTGTCACTCCCCTTGGGACTCCTCGTGTTTACAGAGGATGCACACAATGCCACTCCTATTTGATCCAGTCCCTATCACAAATCCACTTTCCCCCGTAGCTCATCATCTGCACTGATTAGCTTAGAGCCGGTCCAGCTTCTCCTGCCCACCTTAAGCTGTTCTTTCCATGGCCTCTGGCAAGGCAGGAGGACCATTTGGTGCTCTCCTCCTCGGAAGAAACTTTTAAGTGAACACTTAGTTGTACTGGAAACAGATCATATCTAGCGGGGGTTAATGCTCTCTTATCATGACAGCAGGATAGCAGAGAAAATGCTTCAAGGACATCCTCAAGGCCAACTTGAAAAGATGCAATATTGATAATCAACTCATGGGGCTATCACAAAGGACCACCCCAAATGAAGGAAGAGTCTGCTGCAAGGATCTCAGTACTCTGAAACCTTATGATGACAACAGGAGACAGGAAGATGGGAGTACCAAAAACAGCATGTTGCTGACCCAAACCAGGAACCCAGAGCTGCCCACCCCATATGGAAACATACGTCCAAGCTAGTCAGGTTATCAATCCTGGATAGGCCTCCTCAGTCATCTCCAAACCCGCAGGTAAGACAATCATGGAAGACAATCATCCTCGACCGCGACGGATGCCGATGATAAAAACACATTTCTATCGTTTTCCCTGCAATGCTTTCAAAGCATTTAGAAAACACTAATTAAACCTCAGAACATCCTTATGATGTAGACAAGCATGTCATCCTCATGGTTCAGGTGAGGATAAGAGAAGCACACCACCTTCTCCCAAGCATCTGGTTTCCTACTGCAACTTGTTGTCCACCCAAAATAATGCAGAGTCCTTTGGTCTCTCAAAAACCAGCTGTGTGAGCTACAGTGACTCATTAGCACTTGCAAATTTTTTCCCCTGATCTGGGCTGAGATTTTTGTATGCGGGCTGCAATGCTGATTGGAGAAAGAGTTGTATCCAATCTTCTCCCTTTCCCCACCACCATTTCTCACCTCTCCAGTCATTTGCCACTCTTCGTGGAATCCCAAGTGCTAAAAAAAGGAGCAGTGAGGAAAAAGCAGGGAGGGGTTTTAAGCCCCTAGCTGAGTTATCTATTCACATTTGCCACTAAGTCCAGAGTGGCAGACAAACCCCTGGTACCTAGAAGCTCACTTGCATATCCCTTGAGGAGTTGCTAGTAAGATTGCAGAGATGGTGCAGACCCCAACTTTGCAAGGCCCCCAAGGAAGACTGCATAGGAAGCTTGTGGTGAGGGCAGATGGGCATACTTGAAATTCATGTCACTGTTTCCTCTGGATCAGGCTCTTTTTCTTCCCTTTTGAGGTTTGAACAGGTCACTGAAAAAACCCAGGCTGGTGCTGTTTATACCTTGGCAGGTCTGGATCGGCAGCCTGAGCCTTAAAGGCAACTGAGTGCCAGTGACTGCTCCCATGTGCTTATAGCAGAGAGGTCCTTGTAGCTGCCAAGGAATTGCCATTTTAATGTTGAGGATTTTCCTTGCTGGATGTTGATTGTCTCCTCCCTGCTATTTTAATTCTCTTTAAGGGTGTTTTATTTCAGGGTGACATTTAAGGGGATAATAGTTTCACATAAGTTCACTAGCTGCTGATCAGAGTCCTTTTGATGGTCTGTCCTTCACTTGCTTAACTCGCTTCCTTCTGGAAGAATAATCCAGAGCCTACGCTATTGCTGCACAAAGTGGTGACGGACCTCCACACATGGAGGCAGAGGGGCTTCTTAGGTTGAAAGCAAGACGAGAGACCAATTATTACTTGCTATTTCTATTTTGATGGAGACCAGAGGCCTCAGTCAATGTTGGGGTCCCATTATGCACCAAGCACATGTAGAAAGAGACTATCTGCCCTGAGTGGGTTACATCTGGGCAGACAAGACAGAAAAGATGGGAGAGAGAAAAACAGTGACACCCATTTTTACAGATGAGAAGTTAAGGGCGCTACAAGATCTCTGCCTGACTTGGCTAAACTTGCACAACTGGGGACTGAGCCCTTTGTCCCATCTCAGCAAGAAAAACGTCCTTCCCCATCAGGACGGGCGAGCTGTATTCTCAATACTGCAGCTGACTTGCTTCATTGGTTTCAGGAAAGCGTCTCAATGCCCTTATCTGTAAAAGGGAAAAATGACCTGCCCTACTCTTTCCTTCTCCCTATGCGCCCTCACAACACAGAGACAGAGAGGAACCTCAAAAATCTCCCAACCTAACTATAGGCAGATGACATTTCTCTTGAGTGGGATCTCTCCAGGTCCTACTGACGGCAATACATTGAAGGCTGGGCTCAACATTGGAAGTAAACCTGGATACGTTTCTCTTCAACCAGCCCCTATGCTCCAAAAAAAAAAAAAAATAGCACCTAAACATTCATAATGTGCATTGCTAACTACATATTGCACCTCCAATCATTTGTATGACAGAAAAGGAACCTAATCCTGAATCTGAAAAACTATGTGATGGAGGATTTACAGTATTAGAAGGCAAACAGTGGCAGGTGTAATTAGGAGAAAAATTTGTCATGCTCTTGACTCTAGGAGAGAATGAAAGGTCTGGAATAGCAATCTCCCAAGTGTTTACCCAATGTGAGTGCACACAAGATGGAAAGCGCATTTCCGACCACGGACAGATTAATATTTGATGCCAGAAAGAGAAATGCACGCTGTTCATGTTTATTTAGGATATTGTGAAATACAGTGAAATTTGCAATTTTATTGGATTCGGGGGTTCTGTGTTTTTGAAAAGTCCTAAGCTACTGTATGTTGTATAAGAGGCACATATGTTAGTAGTTTAGACATGCCAGCTGCAAAAAAAAATGAGAGAGATTTTTTTTTTGTTTTAGGGGAAAAAAAATGATATAAAAAGATCAGCCGCAGGATAAACTGGGAAAACTCCACTGAGCTTTCTCTGTCTCTTAATACTAATTTTAGTGGCGTACAGCTGACACAAAGGAAAATTATATCTAGGTTACTTTGTCAGTCACTGTAAGTCTGAAACCTGGTATTAAAGCAACACACCCTTTAAATGGATTATTGTGACACACAGCTGTTAGGAGTATTTTGTTCTACCCGAAGAGGACATATTTCATGCGCACACAGAGCCAAAGACATGCATGCCTGTTTCAACAAGGCTTCCAGCATTGGAAGCAATTGCTGGAACTTTACAACACGATCGCATTTCCCCTCTGTAAAAATCATGCAGACATAAAGTAATTAGGGTCCAGTTCAGCATCCATGAAAGTCAGTGGTGTTTTGGCAGCTTCCTATACAGTTGAGCTAGTCCTCACACAAGTATTGCCTTCTTTCCAGAAGTAGCAGAACTCCAGGGCTTTGCAAGGCAGGGGAGTCTAGCGATAGTCTAAGGGTAACTTCTTTTGTCTGCTCCTATATCAGTTTTAGAACAGAAGTGGTCACCAACTTCATGTAGGTAGGCAATCCTGTCTTCCAGAAATCACAGTCAGACACCAATGATCCTACTGTGTCCCAAGAATTACTTCTAATTAGAAAAATACAAGGTACAGAGCAAACTCGCCTATAACTTGCCACAGCTTCTCTCAAAGGGTCCTTGCATAAATAACAACAAAACAACCCAGTACCTCCTGTCTGAAATCTTGCTCGCACACTAAGGAAAAGATCCTATAAAATCACATGGATGGCAACCACTCTTGTAATGGAAAGGATCCCATTGAGATCTAGGGCCACTGACTTACAGAATAAGGGGCCTTTGCACCATAGCTTAAAGTGTTTTGTCTTATATATATAAAGAGAGAGAGAGAGAGATATATAGATATATCCTTTTTATCTCTCTCTCTGTATATATAAGACAAAACACTTCTTTAAGCTATGGTGCAAAGGCCCCTTATTTTGTAAGCCACTGGCTCTAGATCTCAATGGGAACCGTTCCATTACAAGAGTGGTGATATCTCTATATCTATATATATATCTATATAGCTATATTATATATCTATCTAGATATGTAGATATATTATATATAGATCTATTATATATAGATAGATATATAGCTATATATCTCTATATATAGAGACATGTATAAACACACGCACAAAACAATCAATAGGAAGAACTTACCATAGCTTGAAAGGAAAATACCAACCCTAGCTGGAAATGTGGATGGGTGAATGGCATCAGATCAAATATGAACAGATTTCAGCTATCACTCATCACTAGAGGGATTTGTTGGTTTTAATTTCTGAACGCCTTTGCTTATTGAATTTGGAAACAGAGAATCCTGACATAATACAAGGAAATGGTTTGCCATAATATTTACAAGCATATGTGGATCCCTGTATTATTAGAATTATATCCATAGTCTGTTTCTCTTCTCCTGCATTTCAGGGATTAAATGGGAAAATGGGAGGAAAACCAAAAGAACCCCCCCAAAACAAACAAAGAACACCTTCAAAATAATCATTAGGGGCAAAAAGGAAAATTAAAAAAAGATATGTTTCTTTTTTGAAAACTACACGTGAAAATGTTTAGAAAATGAAGAATAATCTTCCTTTTTCCCCCCAAGCAGCTCTGTTCAATGTACCCAGTTTCCTTCTGCACACTGACTGCTCCTGCCCTCTCCCAACACTTTGCTATTGCTATCCTCCTTGTACCTCTAGTTGGTAAGTGATTCAAGGAGGAAATGTTAGAGTCAATAGTAATGATTAAAGCCTCAATCTTACCATGTGACCACTATCCCTCAGTCTACCAATCTGTAAAATGGCTCTAGAAATATTAACCCATCCTATAGGGGTGCTGGGAAACTTAATGACATGTTAGCAAAGTGCGCTGACAGTCTATGACGAAAGGGGCTAGCAAGTGAAAAAAAAAGTGTCATTATTACTCCAGTGAGCAACTATTAGTGGCAAGTCGTTAAACCAGCAGTCACTTCTTTGGGCAGGGAGAGCATGACGAGCCAAGTGACCTTCTGGAGGAAAGCCTAGGATAGACAGCTGCTCTCAGACCACAGCAGCAGGCTGGC
The DNA here is from genome assembly GCF_030867095.1 of Alligator mississippiensis. Classification (NCBI taxonomy): domain Eukaryota; kingdom Metazoa; phylum Chordata; order Crocodylia; family Alligatoridae; genus Alligator; species Alligator mississippiensis. The sequence goes on along the minus strand of NC_081837.1, from coordinate 5,285,035 downwards.
TCCCAGACTCTCGCTGGAAGAGAAGCCACACATCTGCTGGCACAAGTAATCAGTTACAGACTTCCCAGTGAATTCAGATGGCAACACCACTTCACCCAGTAGCACAGAGTCCCAGTGTGGGACCAGGAGACTCGAGATTGATTCCTGTTACACAGCTTTGGCCTCGCTGCATCTCAGGTCCCCCTCCCACCTCTCATTTATCCTGACCAGAGTGCCACTCGTGAGCAGGGACGGGTGTGTTTGTGCAGCACCGAGCACCACAGGGCTACGGTCACAACAGCACTCAGAGGGAAGTTGGTTAATAAAGACTTCCAGCCGAGCCACTGGTAGGATACAGGCCAAGACATGCAATCCCGAGAGATCTAGTCAGTTCCTTGCATGCTAGCGGACGATGCCCCTCCAGCCATGCCCTTACAGAGAGCCAACCACAGGGAGGAAGTGGCGAGCTCACACCTGGACCACTCCTGTCGGGATAAGTTTTCTGTTTAGCGTGCTGGCATCATCTGGAGGGGGAGGAAGCATGAGCATCTTCCAGCCTCAGTGCAATACTTTAGCACTGGCTGCAGAAGAGGGAAATGTCTTGGGAGGGACTCGGTAAAAATGAGACAGGCTGGAGGGCGAGGGTGGTGTGAGAAAGGACTTGAGCATCAAAGGGGAGGCAGGGATATTGTAGGGCTATGTACAGACATGCGGAAAGCCCAAGGAGGAACTGGTTTAAGTTACGCAGTTTTCTGTAAGCGGCGTAGTTTAAATCAGTAGCGAACAGAATGCACATCTGCCCTTTTGGGGGGCAAATCTTACAATGGATTTTGTTATTTTTAAAGCAGTCTGTGTGTGCCATGCTTGTTTTCTGTTACCGATGTAGACCGGATTGGTGTGCTGAACTTCTGTTCCGGATATAGACCCGTTTCCAATCGCTTATACCAGTAAAAGTGTAATGTCTGTACCTGGCCCGAGTGGCCAGAAGAGGGAAGCAGCCCACACTTCTCTTTATCTCTATCTCCAGTGACTCCAACAAGAGGGATACAGGACTCTTCTACCTATGGGGGAAAGAGGTGATGTGAAAACCTTCCTCTCTCTATGCAACCCACATAGGAAGGTACGAGAAAGGGCATAAAGACTCCCTCCTCCTGTCCACTGACAGAGACAAGGATGATATCCTAGGCTTGTGGTTTTCCATAGCAGCATGACTTTCAGAGGCAAAGATGTAGCGTGGTGCCTAAAGGAGGATGGTATGGAAGGGAAGAGGGAATCCTGGGGTGGAAGACGGATGAAAATAGGCAGGTGAGAGGCTAAACGAACCAAAGAGCGAGGCAGGATCTGAAAGGCAAAAAAGTATTGTCTAAAAGGGAGAAGAGAACGAGACCGAGTATGAATTTGCAGAAGTCATGACAAATTAGGTGAATAAATTGAAAAGAGCAGGGGCGGGGGGGGAAACAAACCAACAGAAAAACCCAACACAACCACATGCTGTTGGCTGTAGGAGGGAAAAGTGAAACAAAGGAAGGGAGAGAAAACCAAAGACGAAGAGGCGGTAATACGCCGCTTGCTGGTTTCCACCTCCGAAGTCTGCTACGGGAGAACACGTCAAACGAACAAATGTGCGCACATGTTACACGGCCTCATCTGTGAGCAACCGACGCAAAATGGTGAAGTCAGGGGTCAACACTCTCCGCTGTTGTGGAGAGAGACGCATTTCACTTCTCTTAAGAAGCCTGAAATATGAGCACCGAAAACAATTAATTAACCCAGTCGTGCCTCGAAGGCCATCAGGGAGAACACACTGCATTTGCGTCTGACTCGAACAGGATCTCCAATTCGTTCAAGAGTTTTCAACATTCGTGGAACCACAATAAAACCACGGGTGAGAAGCTAAACACAAGGTCACTGTGGAGGTCTCTGAACTTTAGGGGGAAAATATTATCAGGCAAACATCATCAAGGAACGCGCCGGGTGTGAGCGAATGTTGCACACGCATGCACGCACACATTTTTAAACACACACGGAGGTAAAATGTACATACGAGGCAAGGTCTCCTGCTAGCTTTGCATGAAACAGACTTTTCCATGAACTCTGTGCAGCTAAAATTAGTATGAAAATGGTGGTGTTTCATAAAAGAAAGATATGTGGATGCCCGTAAGTGCCATTTTATTTCTCAGTGAGAGGATAAAGTGTTTTTTCCTACATAATTTTTGATGTAGAGGCTAAATTAGGCCCGAGAAGAGGGACAATGCAACTTTAAACATCATTAGTATTCAGACTACGTAAGCCAACCAACAGCAGTTATGTATTTTTGCAAGTATGCATATAATTTATTGTGGAGAACACAATTTACATGGGTAGTCGATGCCTGTTTTATAGCCTCACAAATAGATGTATGAACTCAAGCATATAATGGCTCAACCAGCAGGCGCAAATACGTTCTAAATCTTCTAAATGTGCTTCACAAAAATGTAACTGAGGAATATAAAACAGATCAATTCTTGCATGTTATATATTGGTTTTTGATTTACAAATCTAATCTGGGAAATTTCTTTAGAAATGAGTGGATTTTTTTTTACTGAACTTCTTCTTTTGCAGTATTGTTCCAGTCAAATCCTAGAGGATTCCCTTCTGCATCTGATTGTTATAGGGTTTATTTGGGTTGTTTTTTTCTTAAATCTCTGAAGAGTACAGTACGTATTTGCAACATTTGATTTCATAGCTTCCTGTTTGTCCTAGTGCTAATTTCCTAAGGAAACCCTTTTCCATTATTTACAAGCTCATAACACACACAGGATTTTTTTTTTAAATATATATATATCTTGGCTTGTCTTAATTAGCTTCCCCCAAAAATACACATTACTGTGTGTGGATTCGGGCACACCTTGGAAAGTTGTCAATTTTATTTCTAATTCAGGTGCACAAGGAAGATAAAATCTGGGCGTCTGGAATAAAACACATTTCTAATGGGATGGAACGACAATCCCTTATTACCTCCCACCATTTTTCTCATAGTTTTGCTTCCAAGTACAGCAAATCCCCATGCTATATTTTCTCATAACATATAGCTTGCTATTACCTCTCAAGAACAATTTTTATAGAGAGGGTGCCCTGTTCAATAGATCTGTAGTGTCTCCAAGGGGGAATTCACACAGGGTTTTATTTACAGTTACACTCAACCTTACCATCTTGCCAAGCTTTCCCCTTCGGATTTGTCAAAAAATATTCCTTTTTCCACCAAAGCCTCCACATCGGGTATGCACTTATGCTAAAGGAAATAATTATTTTGCCCTATTTAAGGCCCCTTTGGCACTTTACCGACACAATATTAAAAGGACAAAAGCTAATTACATGTTTAAATATCAGCTAGACCAAACGTTCCTATGTACAAGTTGTGCTTTAAAGTACTAATTAGCTAGAATCCCCAGAAAGACACTATTGTCACAGGCTTTGTGGGTTTGTTTTCAGGCTCATATAAGGACCATTTATCTGTCTCCAGACATTGGAAACCTTTTCTTTGTTGACATCAGAGTATATAGAACTAACCATTCTGCACCTCCCAACTATCCTCCAATTTAGCTCCAAATTTCATTCTGCTCCACGCAGACCTCTTGTCCTCCCACACCTATTGTGAAATTATTTGCAATCAGAGCACACTAAATCATAAACCTGAGGAGGAAAAATTTCCTTATGCTAAGAGAAATAAATCCCACCTCGTTATGACCTTTCCTGCCATATTCATTTCCTTGTGCTTGTGTGCATGTGTGCCTGTCTATCTCATTTTGGGTCTTTGTCCCACAATTGGATATTGGCAGATAGAGAGGTATGCAATTACATTAATTAATTATAAAATACATCTGGGAATACAACTGGGGCACTTGGCTTCCAAAGCCAGTCAACTATACCATCAAGCCTAACCAGGTCTAGGCAGCTGTGTCCTTATCCGAGCTAACTCAAAGTTCCTGACGCTGCACAAGTGCTGATCCAGCTCCTTTCACTGATGAGCAAAGGTTAAAACAAAGACTCTCCTCTTATCCACATTACAAAGGTCATAATCAAGCCTTCCTGCTCTAAAACTGCCCAAATTGGAGATGTATTCTGGAAGCTGAGCTAAGGCATACAAAATACTTACAAGAACATTTTGGGAACAACATTTTTGGTAACTCTTCCAGGATGTTTATATGTATTTGTTTTAATTTTGCAGAAATGAGCCCGATTTAACTCTCAACCACCTCTTCCTCTCCTTCCTCACCTCCACCCTGGAAAACTTGCATCATTTTGCCATGATCCTCACATGGGTATGTAAAAATTAACTTTCCCCACTGGGAGATGGCCTTATTTTCCTCGAAACCCTCGCCGTTCCAAACACCGAACATGTAAGTCTTGCTTGTGTAATGATCAACGGGTTGATGAACTGATGCTCTGAGACTAAACAAAAGAAAAGAAAGAAACCTCTTCTGACTTTCACATTTCACAATATATATAGGATTTTGTCGGTGCAAAAATGCTGCAAATAAACTGGCAAATCCCTTTAGAAGTCGGGTAGCTGCACAGAATTATTTTTCACGGAAAATTTTAGGAAAATAGTTCTGCTCTCCTGTGAACATGGCCTTTTGGATCCCAAGATCCAGTTGAATTCCCCTTAAACTCACAAGCAAAGTGCTCATTGATCTCTCTGCTACGGGATAAGGTTCTTAACTTTGCTCGTCTTTCCAAACTCGGAAAAAGATGCCCCGATGTCATGTAACCTCCTCTTCTATGACGCCTGGGTAGTGTTTACAAACTTCATAGATGCATATAGATGTAGGGGCAGAATTGACCTGAGCAGATCATTAAGTCCAAAAACTTGTTGAATGACCAAGATGTGACAAAAGCAGCTTCCTGCACCAGAGCTATTCATGTGCTATTAATTGTTATTTGTTTAATATCAATCATCTACAAACTGCTTCTGTAGCCCATGGCACTAGGAGGTATTTATTCCAATGTTTTCATGCATGGAAACAGCCAAACCCCTTTATTTTTCTGATTTAAGATTTTTTGTGGCAACAACCAGTAAGTGTGGTCTAACTGCAAAATAAAAGAACTAAAGAGTGAGGACTGCTGAAGAGTTAACATCCAAAACTACTGCACCATTTGGTCTCCATTGAGAAAGGCTGCCAGACCAATCTGCTCATGTGCTTTGGCCTAGAATTGACATGCTATTTCTCTGTGGTTGAGAAGAGGGGAAGGTAGAGAAAACAACTGAGCCTGGGGCCGGGAATGACACCAATGAATCAGGAAAAGGGAAATGTGATGATGAAAAGGCCTCTTCTCTTGTCTCAGTTTCCCTGATCACTGAGTGGATCTTGTGCTGGTGAAAGGTCTTTGGTTGACAGCCCTGAAGGCTAAGGGTCTGGGAGAAGTGCAAACCTGAAGTTGGTTCTTACTGCTCTACCAGCTCAGTGAAGTAAGGAATATAGACAAAGAGCCTAGACCTACCACACACGCACCACGGCCTCTGACCTTTGCACCAGCATTAAAAACTAAACTGGACAAAATGACGAAAGCCCTGTGTTAATTCCCCACCGTTCAATATACAAACCGCCAGTCACAAGTACTATCCAACAGTGGAGCAAACTAGTGCAATTAAATGCATGTGTGGACACCGCACCTGGATTAGTTGTGCTGCAGTAAATTTAGTCTTATTCAACTGCAGGTGTAGGTGCGCCCTAGAAAAAGTTGTTCAGCTGTTCACTGTAGATGGGTAATCTGCAACGGTGTGCAAAACGGATGATGATTTACAATGGTATAAAGGTGGTTTGTGTCCGGGCCCTCAGGGTTGCCAAGCCCAGGAGTCGTGTTTGCGAGGCGAATATCGGTTCTCTGGGAACTGGATCGAGACCAAACTAATTTCACATAAGCCACGACAAAGGCATTGGATGATAACAACTGCCCATTATTGCCTTGCCATGCCAGTATTGGAGTTTTATGAATAGGAACATTAAAAAAGAGAAACCGTGATAGGTTTTGGAAATACATTGGGGTAGAAGCCCTTTTTTGGAGGGTAAAAGAAGAAAGACTTCAAACAAAGCTCTGGGTACTGCCCATCCCAGCTGTGATCAGTGGGTTTTGCAGGTGGCTATTTTTCGGAGCCATGATCGAACAAGGAGGATTGCCTCTTGAGGTAGCCCCACTTCTGCTCATGTCTCCAGGCCTTGATTCAGCAGAACAGAGATGCACTTGCTTGAAGTTCTTTGTTGAACTGGAGCTTGAAGAACAGTGCAACTGGAAATTTCAAACCCTACCACGACCATAAGCCACTCAAAGCCCCATTTTTCCAGGGCTGAGGATTTTTGAAGTCTCATGTAATGGGAAATTAGCTTCTTGTGAAGCTCACTGGCATCTCCCAGGAACCTCTAGATTTTTGCTTCACGCTCCCTTTTTTCTCAAGGGGACTTTACAGTATTCTCAGTGTTGAGGAGGAAAGCAATTTGGGAATGAGCTTTGCTAACCGGATGTAAATGGAAGGAGGCATTTGCACATACTTCTGGCCCCTTCCCTCCACTTATCTGACTCACTGAAGCCTCCAGGACATCAAACCACCTGAGAAAAGCACATTCAAGAAAGTGTTTTATGTTTTCCCATAGTTTCACTTTCATTGGTGTTTGAAGGGGAATTTGGGGAGATGGTGGGCTGAGTACTGACCTAACGAGTGACTGGGGAGTTAAAACATAGAGAAATGTCTACAGATCCAGATAAATAAAGATAAACAAGAGAGCGTGAACATCTTTGATGCTCCTGTTTCAAGCCTTGAAAATACACACATGCAGAGCCGAATGCAGTGTGATGTCTCCGAAAAAGTACCACTTCCCCTGACACTTTCAACAGGGCTTTTAACACTAGCACTGGTGAGAAAACGTCCACTTACTGCACCCATTCATGGGGAGGGGAACAATTTTGGGCTAAAATCAGTCAAGGATTTCAATCACTCTGACTTCAGCTTGCAAAAACAACGTGTATTGACATGTGTCAGAGTACACAAAGGCCTGATTGAGCCAGCCAGCCTTATTCATCAAGGCACTTCAACACACATTTTACTGTCCCTGAATGGTTTCCCAAATTGTATTTGCACGTGCAGGTCTGGAAACATTGTGACCTGTTGTGGTCTTCCTGAGTTTTTTGCAACAGAAGAATTGTTCTATTTTTTTTTTTTCTGTAGGGAAAATACAAAAGCAAGAGAGTGAAAGTTATAAGCCTGACAAAGGGTTTTTGAACCCAAAAGCTTGCTTAATAACTTTTCTCCAACTATTTGGGTTGGTCTAATAAAAGATATCAAATTCACCCAAGGAATCTTGTCTGCCTATGTCCTTAGACCAACACGGTTACAACCTAAACCCCTGCAAAGTTATAAGCTGGCATTTTCTGAGGGCAGCCTCGAGTCTCTCAAGGGGTGCCTTGAGTCTAAAAACATTGAGAACCACTGGCTTAAGGAGCAACGGCCACTGGTTTGTGAGCTTATTCTCTGCAATCCTCAATAAGGAGTTCAGCTGGATCCTTTCGCATTATTAAAGGTTTGCAATTAGCTATGGCACTTGTTAAAACCAATCTCTATTTACTCTTTTTGTTAAACCTTACACTTGTTACAGTAATCAAAAGGTACGGATGACCTCGCTGATTAAGCAATCTCATAACTGTAGGTTTAAGGTTTGTTTGATATAAAATTGGAGTTACGTTTTCAGGCCAAGACTAGAGAGAGTCCCCACCTCCATTTTAATTGCTTCTGCCATGCAGGACTGGGGTAGCAGGGAAAGGTCATATTAACATTCAGAAAGTAAATAAGGATCTTCATCTGCTAGCGGCAAGCAGAGAATCTGTAAGGAAGTGGAGACTGCCATTTTATTACCGGGGACCCAATCCTCCAAAAAGAAGTCTAAGCACAGACAAGAGATCTCACTGAGCCAAATTAAGGCAATGAATAAACCAGCAAATCAAGTAAAGTGATGATTTTGCTGTAACACAGCACTCAACCCAAGCTTCAGGCTGGCATAGGACACAAGTAAGATGAAATGAGATTCTGGTCATCTCAGGCTAGACTCTAGCAATGTTCATTATATATCGGAGTACAAGAGAAGCATAATACCTGTGTCATCGTCCACTTCACTGGGGTTCAGGTCAGGCCAGAAAAGGCCAGAAAAGGCAGAGGTGCTTAATGTGCATAGCACTCGTTGACTTCCACAGAAGGTTTGGGTGCCAGCACCCAGTGCCCAGACTAGGTCTGACTAGCTCTATATTTCATCCTCTCTAAAGCACCGATTTATCAGAAGGGTAAAATACAGCAACCTCTTTTCATGGTGGCAAGGAATACTTTTTTAAAGTCTCTAATACTGGCAAAAAAAAAAAATCCATGTGCATGCACATGCACGCCCGCGCGCGCACACACACACACACACACAGCGTGCACTTGCTGAAGTCATATCCTGTATGTTCATTACAGTAACAAATGTGTTCCACAGTAATTATCCAAAGGGGAGAGTTCCAAATCTTCTCATCTTGCTCTCTCCTAATTAATTAATAGTTTAAATGTCATCATGATGGGAAGTGCTCATCAGAAACGGAATCTGCTGCCATGATTTACAGTGCTGCCTCCAATGGCTCTGAAGCAGCGGCACCCTGGGGTTAAATTTAATTCAAAAAATGTAAGGCACTTATTGTGAGCCTAACCGGGTTGGGTTTTGTTTTTTTTTTTGCACTGAAACTCCCCCATTGAGTGAGCGGTGTGAAGTGTGGATGCGGGTGAGCACTTCCTTTCCCTGAGTTTTGTGTGTGTGTAAGCTCTGTGCGTATGTGTGTCATTAAGTTGAAGACTGAAAGATTAAATTAAAATTAGCCGTTTGTCAACTCGTTACAGATTTCTTGCAGATGGCAATTGAGGGGCTAGCCTGCTGCGTTGCCGAGCAGAGCTGATCTAAAGAGGGACCCTTGTACTTATCAAGTACTGTTGTCAGAGCTTCTAATCCAGGCTGGAAAGGGAGCTCAGCGCTCCAGTTTGAGAACAACAGTGAGTCAAGACCTGCTCATGATGCAGCCGGCTTCCTAGGACTGACGTGTTTTGCCCCGGGGGAGCTTTCCTCCATAGAATAAGCATTTAGTCAATTAATCAGCTTACTCCTCCTCTTCAAACCATTTGAGTTTGCAATAGCAACCATTTGCACCTGTACAACTTTTCCCCTTGGAGGAAGTATGCACAGTTGGCTAACATCAGTTAATTTAGGAAGTTATGATCCCTGCTTTACTGGGGAGGAAACCAAGGCATGCTTAAGCTAAGCAACTTCTTGGGGTTTATGGAAGTACAGAGGGGAGAACCCCAGTCTCTTACATTTTAGTCCACCCATCACAGCTTGGTCATCTGCTAATGTAAAAGGGATGGTAATGTATATACGCACTGTATATTATTACACACACCTGTACAATTTCAAATTTAAAATGTTCCAGGTGGCTGCCATGCTCCCGCATCTGAGCCAGCAATAAAGTACAGAGTCTAGTGAGTGGGAGCTCAGGCCGAGGCAAGTTTCAGCACCAGACCCAGGGAAGCAGGGGCTCCCCCAACCTGCTCTGATCCCAACCTGAATCAGTGCCTGCAGTGCTGGCTCTACTTTGAGCAGAGACATATCACTGCAGCTATGGATAAAGAGCCATGGATTATAGCATGACCACATCGTGCACATGTCCCTTCTTCGAGGCAGGACTTAAGCCTTGGAAGCATACCTGCTGGTAGACGTAGAGCATGGCAACTTGCCCATCGGTCACTCCAGAGCTCATGTGAAAACCGGGTATAAGCACAATAATCCACATACTGTTATAAAGAGGCTAAATTAATAGTAGGAGTAATAAAAATCACTGCTTTATTACTTGCATTACAGGAAGGCCTAAAAATCCCAACCGGGGATCAGATCCCCCTGGTGTGAGGTGCTGTACAAACACAACCAACAGTCTCTCGTTAAGAGGACTTACAATCTCAAGAGTGTTTTTAGTGTAAAACATAGAAATGAGTATCAAACTGGCTTTCTGGTGAGTCACGTATCTTTAGAGGGTCTCAGTCTGATGGAAGTCCATAGAAGGCTAAAATAATATTTAAATTGAGATGTGTTTTTTTGTTGTTGTTGTTGAAGCTAAAGCTAAGGACAAGGTACCAACCTGGCACTGAAATCCTGGCCAGTCAAAATTCAGCTGCATAATCTTTAATTTGTTGATACCTGGCATCAAAGAATAGGAATTAAGTACAAGCTTAATTCTTTTCTGCAAATCCCTGCAGTTATAACAACTTGAAGTGGAAAGAAATCTAGCGAAATGCTAGCGCATTCTTTAGTACTGTAAGTGTGTGCAAAGGTTGGTACACACACACACCATCAGTAAGTGGTGTGTGTATGTGTGTACCAACAAAACTCCTGGCAGGGACTGCTATAGCATCTCCTACTGAAGAGCCTGAAAAGCAATTTAAAATATTAACCCTCACCAAAGTGCTGCCAGGTCAGTATTACTGGTCTCGCTTTGCACCCGGGCACAGAAGTTTGAACCCAGATGTCTTGGTTTGTGATCCTGTGCCCACAACTGTCAAACCTATAAATTTGGGAAAGTCATCCCCACATGGTGCCCCAAAAGGGGCCAATGCATGCCTCTTTCTCTCCCCCAACCCTAGTAAGAGTGGGAGATCTTTACTTTTGGAGAGTTGGGTCCATGGCTAATTGCTGATGAGTTATTATATTGGGTGTCTTGTCTTGTAAACAGTGAAACTGAGACTGCCCAAACATGCTATTCCAAACTAAGACCTCGCTGTAATTAATGCATCTGCGCTCCCAGTTTACTAACGGGTCCCAGCTTGTGATGCCAAATGGTGCGTTTCTCAGACCTTTCACAAGTGCATTCAGCTTGCTGTGCCCAAAGGCTCCACAAGCCAAAGAACTAATGAGATGGGAACGGGCCTGAAAACCTCTTGATGAATAATGGTGAGAGGACAAACACAAAAGCTAACCAAAGGCACGAGGCCAGCTAAGAGTATGCATGAGAAACAGGGTGGAGCAGTTAGCAAATCTCCTCCCTCGCTTGTCCTCCTATTCACTGCTATAGAGAGCTGTTTCCCCCTAGTCTTGAATTCATCTGGGTTCTCCCAAATAGCCTTGTCCCAGCAAGACATTAGACCAATGCCTCCAAGACGTCCTATTTTTCCAACCCTGTTCACATTAGTAACATGTCTGTGACTGAGAAACAAGTGACTCTCCACCAATCTGATGAAACAAATTAAACTGAATGATACAAGCTGGAAGTCTACCTGCTGGGCTTTTTCATTTCAGGCCCTGTGGTGCTTTCAGGTCAATGGCTAACATGATGTTTGAATTTCCTTTTGCATAGTTTTCAATTTGGCATGACATCGAATTGCATCATTTGGATCCTATTACCCGGCTGCCCATTACAGTTCTTTCCAAAGGATTCCCTGCCTCAAATATCCGGCAGTGTGTATGTACGGATGTATATTTTGTCTCTGGACATGGGATTGAGAGTGACTTTAAGGCTGCCCCTAACAGTGCAGGACTACCAGATTCTCAGAAACATTCAGCATCCTATTGCAACACCTACAGCCAGATTCGCCATAGAAGTCAGCATCCATCAGGCTAAAGACCTCCTGGAAATCTGCTTCCAAATGTTCTGCTTATTTGCACCACACCATCGCCTGTACAACCCTCGGGCCTGGAACAAGCCTCCAATGGAGAGTGGACCAGAAGGGCACTTGGTACAATGGAGGCAGACTGTTCAACGCACCTAACAATGGTTTCATTACCAGCTGCATGTTCTCCAGGTCTGGATTAGCTCAACATGCCTCACATCACCAACCCATTTTCTTATTCCACAATAATTACATCTTCTCCTCCATCACCCCCCCCCCACCACACACACACACATCCAAATACCTCCTGTAAATGGTGAAATTATAAGGCCTTATTTGCCAACTTTGCACATTTCCTTCCTCCCCAGTTTCCATTCCATAAAACAACTCTTTTATTCACAAGAAATGGGGGTGGGGGTGGGGGCTTGTTATTTTCCTATTTCAGATAAAAGGTTGGCAAAAGAAGAACCCAATTCATGTCATTGTATTTCCTTATTGTCTGCATTAACCTTCCCCATGGTTACTTGTTCTTTGTAATGTTACACTTGTCTTGCTGCAACACATGAATACCCGAGCCAATTTTGTCATGCAAATGAATTCAGTTGGATTGTAAATTGTGTGAAGGAGCATTAGTTTATCAGGAACCCGCCTGCATGCTGCACCCAACTGATTTCTCCTATTCACACCAAGAGTGCAGTGTTTTCTGGTTGATCCTGAATGTCCATTCAGAAGCAACTGCTATTATTATTATTGTTATTATCATTATTATTATTAACAACAACAACAACGAGGACTTTTACATTTGTACGTATTTACTTATTCAGCCCATCACAATGCTGCATTCCTTTTCTAAAGCCTGATTTATAGAATCAAAACCCACTGCTATGCCATCACAAAATGAAGTATTGCTGCAATCGCATTTGTATGTATTGTCAGCCTACATGGAAGGCCTGTACCTGAGTCGGTAGGGAACAGATATTATAATCTGGGAGCCGTCAGGTAGCAATCATTGCTGGCATTTCACGCTGTAAAATGAAAATATTTCTGTTAAGGTTGGGACCTGCGCTTAGTATGACATTTCTTCAGCCAACCCAGGGGTTATCACCAGTCCAAAAAGTCCAGCCAAGAAAGATGAGAGTCAAACACTGTATCTACAAAATGACTTTGCCTTCTCCCCTTTGCCAATCATCCCTGGAAAAGCTCTGCAAGGAGATTTTAAAAGTGCGTTTAAGTTAGACTCTTTACTTAGCAGCCCTCTACCTAAGCATCCACCCAAAATCTCACCTAAATTTCACCAGTGTCTCAGCTTATATGTAACAGCATGACACAAAAGATTATGCTCCAAAATTCATATTGCAACCCTGCTGCCCTTGACCTCAAGCATATCTACCACTCTGTTCCCCACTCCACCATGCAACATGCTCTGTAGTTCGTGGGAACGACTTATGCACCACTGAAGGCAAAACAGGGTCTCGCTTCTATTCAAGAGGTATATCTAGTATCTCAGGGTATCCGCCATTACAGCTGGATGCTTCACTGCAGATTGATCTGGTAGTATTAGCCATTTTCTAATGTAGATAGTGTCTGCGAGACCTCACAAAATTCTTGCACGTGTTTCCTCATGGTAAAGCACCCACAGGCATTTTGCTGGGAGCTCTGAATGTGGATTGGGAGCTTAAGTCACATGGGATTGTTTCGGTTACTTCAGTGCCAATCACAGACTTGGGATGCTGGTTCTTTTGCATTTCACTGCCCGTATTTCACATAGCCCTCCCCTTCAAATACTACACATAGTTAGTCTACCACAAGTTTTGGCACGTAATTAGTCATATGGATGTTGGGAGGATGAGTTGGCCAAATTTCCTCTTTGCCAATGGTGCAAATCCAGAATAACCCAACTAAGCTAACTGCAGCAAAGGGTTTTTTTTTATTTTATTTTATTAAAACTTGATGTGCCTACTGAATGGAAGGATGAGTACAAATTGGTCAATATGGACAAATTTCACACTGCTACCTTAGCAAGCTGCTTGCCGGAGCCTATACACATACCATATTTTTTTTATCATTCAACATAGCAATAACTAGAATTGAAAAGAAAGAATAGGATGTAACATATTGGACAACAGCATACATGGAGGGTCATTATAAACTCCTGTTGCTCTTTATTTTTAAATCTATACAACCTATTTCACTTAGAGATGAGAAACAGCAGTCTTGCATTTAAACTCTTTCTGATTGCTGTATTATGAATATGCATATGGGAGACAAGGAGACAGACACACACAGACATCACACACACACACAACATTTGACCCCAATGCTCTTTCCTGCCATGGCAGGAGGTCGGACTTGAAGATCTGCCAAGGTCCCTTCCGACCCTAGCAACTATGAAACTATGAAACATGGATTTTATTCTCCAATCCAAGGCCTTCCAAACATTTTGTGTTCTGAATCAGCTGCTTTTGGGGTCCGTTTTCTTTTACGGTTTCCATGACAAAACAAAAACAAAAAGGGGGGGGGGGGTTGAGAATTCATCCCAAAACAGAGAAAATTCACATTATCTCACCAGATTATGGCTTTCCAAAATATGGCAAAAACATCTCACAGAGTTCTTTGCTAGTGAACTGGAACCTGAATCCTAATCCCAGTTCAGTTTGCCCGAGGTCTGGAGCACCGGGACACACATAACGAGACCACAGAATGACTTCTCCTCATTGCAAGTTTAATGAACTTGCGGCTCTTCAATTTAGCTGATTAGATTTGATGCTACACCTACCATATTGCTTCCTGCAATGAGGCCTATACAATAAGGAAACATTTCCTACAATTCATGCATTCCCCATCACAGCAGTATCTAAGCACTTCAGAAATACACTCACACTTTTCCATGTTAGGCAGGTAGGGAATATTATTCCCATTTTACAACTGAAGAATGAAGGCGCATAGGCAGTAGAGGAAAAGTACACAGGAGTTTGAGGCAAGATCAGGAATTAGAGTCATTTGTCCCAAGTCCAGTCTTGAGCCTTACCCATCAAGGTAAAAAGAAGATGAATTGGGTTCTTCATTTTACGTTGATAGATGGAATCGTCTTATGAGACCACCAGGAAGTATTCTTGCCTAATTGGGGCAACCGTTTGCCTAAAAGAAGAATCAAGAATTGTGTGCGGACCACACAGGATTCATTTAAAGCACTCATTGAAAAGTCAAGAGTTTGCCTCTGACAGACAGACTCATTTAAGGAAGAAATCTTTCTGGAACTGGCAACGCTTCACCTCCCCCCCCACCCCTTTCTCACTCTTCTCATATTACAGATCAGATTATTATTTCACGGGATAATTAGGAGAGGATCACTCTGGCAAATTGGTATAACTTAATAGAATAACCAGGCAGGCAGTCTGGTCTTAGACACCAAGAAGACCGAGTAGGTCATCCATTCCAGCTCCCTGACAATGCAGATTGTTCCCTGCGCTTGGTTTGCTAATGGTTTTGTGCAATCTAATTTAATAAAGCCCCTAGTGCAGCTAGGATAAGGAAAGAGGTGTCGTCAAAGAGGACTGTGGGCCTGAGTGACAAGGAGGACTGTGGGTTGTCAACAGTGACAGAGTAGGGACTGGGGAGAAAAGATAAGTTATTCCTTTTTTTTTGGCCATGTTAAAATTAAAGCTGATGGCGAGGGATACATGAAGGGATGTCTAAGTTGTCTTGCTACCTTTAAGGTCATTTGCCAAACACATCACGAGGAAGTTAACTTCAGGCTGTTGCAGCTAATCCCAACTCCTCTGTCAGCTGCTACCCAGCCCCCAAAATAGACTGCAAGCAATTCTTTGCCCCGGGGCACTTTATGATGGGAACCCAATGAACGGCTGCCTGATGCTACACCTGGAGAAGTGAAGATTAATTTCTCTTGTCCACCGCATATTTGCAATCTTAAGAAAGATTGCTGATTTTTGACCAACATCTAACGGACAGGTATCTCCATTAGGAAAAAAAATAACCCCAAATGCATTAACACCACACCTGGCATCCTAGTTGACATTTAGCAAAGCATCTAAAATAATGGGACTGTGGAGACTGGTGTGGCTTTTGTCCTCTAGGCCCCGTCCCATCAGGCCAGGCTGAAACAATGCCAGGGCACTGTGTAGAGTCTCGCGCTGCCTGTAGCATAGGGACGGAGGACTGCGAGCCTCCAGGGCTGCAAATCCAGCACCTTTTACATCACTAAAAGGCACGTGGTATAGTTATTAGAGCAGGGTGTTGGCAGTTGAGATGCTTGAGTGTTATAGCTGGCTCTGCCATTAGCTCTGACACGTAAGCAAGGTCACAGTTTCTGTGCCTTAGTTTCTCCCACTGTAAAATCATTATCTGCCTCACCGGCGAGCCGGGAATTCAATTGGCTTTATAAAATGCTGTGAAGGCGCTAGATGTGGGTGCTGTAGGTGCACGATGTATCACAATTTTGCCTTAACAGGGCAAAAGCAATATGGGAAGGGTGCACCATTTGCTGCAGATCCAGCTTGGATTTGGACTAGTTTCATCAGCATCCTCAGGGAACTCAAGATCCGGGACTCGGACTCTGTGGGGCTACAGGTGAGGAGAACAAACAACACTATCTGAAAACAGCAGTGGAAAAAGAAACGTTGAGCATTTGCAACCCCCAAAAGAACGCAGAATGAAGTAGGAAACTACTCACTTGTCCCAGAGAAAAAGCCATAGCTTTCTGCAACAGAAGCCAGCTCAACCCGTTCTGCACTACAACCCCTAAATACATGTGCCACTCATAGGATTGGACCAGTATTAAAATCCCCAAATGTTTGACCAAAAAAAAAACCTCAGTGCTTGAAAGAGATAGGCAAAGTAGCGCTACAAAGAGAAAAAAAAATTGATGTTCAAAGGTGTTTTCCAAACAGAAGATCTAGTAGAACCTGAATTGGGCGCTTCCCCGCAAAAGATTTGTAGCAGGGCTGGGTCTCTTCACAATCCTCCTTCGGGGCTGTTATTCAGTGGGAAACAATCAGCC
Organism: Alligator mississippiensis; assembly: GCF_030867095.1. Lineage (NCBI taxonomy): Eukaryota > Metazoa > Chordata > Crocodylia > Alligatoridae > Alligator > Alligator mississippiensis. The sequence goes on along the minus strand of NC_081837.1, from coordinate 5,268,398 downwards.
TTTTTTAAAAACAATAAAACTTTCAGACCTTCCCCTTCTGCAAAGTGTCTGAACTTCCAAGCTTGATTCTACCTGCAGACAGATGTGTGCAGTGGCACAATCAATAGAGAGCTAGTGCTGGTCACTCCACAGTAAGCTCCCCTCTATATTTATTGTCAGTCTTTGGAGTAAATAGGTCTTAAGCTTGTGGCATGTCATTATAACTTTTTCGAAATAATGATGCTGCCTTTAGTTTTTTTGCTATAATTTATGCCCAATGCCCTAGCGCCAGTCACTCAATACTGTAGAGTCTGCAGAGGTGGAGATAGCCCTTAATGAGAAGAGGTTTTGCCTTTATCTCCTTTATACTTCAACCATTATCTTCCTCCAGTCTATAACCATGCGGTTACCACTGACAATAATGCTCAGAGGCAACAAATGCTGATGAGTTTTCTATGCAGTCTTCACAATAAGTCTATCAAAACAACCTCGAAAAATTATGAACCCCAGTGACAGACAAATAGAACCGGCTTCAGCATGAATTTACAGCCGAAATGCAACGTTCCTTTTAATTCTTCAGGCTTTTCTTATCTCTGCTGTTCCTCTTCTGGCTAGGAGATAACAGTAATTCTTCTGTATGCTATTTTTTTTTTTTCCAACTGAGTAAGATGTTCCTCGTGTCTTTCTGCTTGCTAAAGATAAAGGGTTAAAGACCAACTTGTGTTGGTCGCTTTGTGTTGGGGGAAAAAAAAAGTAATCAGTATTCAAGAGATTGTTATCAGAGGTAGAGCGCAGAGAACAGTAATTTTGCCTGCTTCAGTTAGGGCTTTTTTTTTCTTTTTTTTTTTCCTTTTTTTTTTCCTTTTTTTTTTTTTTTTTTTTTTGCTTTTTTTTTTATGAATGCACATAATGCCTGGAGTGTTGGGGCCAGATAAAAGAATTAGTGGCTGCACAGGGGGACGGAAGCACAAAGTACACTGGAGAATTAGTATGTCTATCTTTGTCTCTTGCAGCTCATCCAGGCAGCCGGGGCTCTGAGCTCGTAAACAATTTAATCTTTTTGCTACAGTTAAAAATACAAAGACAGCCAACCTCCTTCTTTCTAAATGGGGCGGAGGGAGGAGAGGTGCCGGGGATTTTTAGTGGGGGAGAAATGGTGGGGAGGGGGGAAAAGGGCTGACACAAAACTTTTCTGCCGCAGTTTAACCTCTCCCCTTCCTCCGCCGCTGGGATTTTGCAGCTGGAAAATTTGGGAGGGTATTTTATCTTTCTTTCCCACCCCCGCCAAATGCGTGCTCTCTCTCAACACGCACACATATGCACATATATACACATATATATATATATACACACGCACCCGCCCTCCCTCCCTCTTCCTTCATTTTGCAGAGCATCCCTGTTGTCAATCTCTGAGCATTTCTTAGGCTCACAGGTTAAAATGCTAAACAGATTAATCCGTGTAGACAGAGGAAAATACAGGGGGTTTCCTTTCCCCGCCCTGTAGGAACATGGATTCAGGCACAGCAATAAAGGTGCTCCGTGGATGGACTCTGCTCTTTGCCACGGACACAAGGCTGGAAGGTCCTCGGCCCAGAAAAGAGGGGACTCGTGCATGGGAGCAAAGCAATGTAGTTGGACTCATCGTGCCCACGGTGCTCTGTCTTCCTCCCGCCAGCCCTGCAGGTGTCGGGGCTGACAAAGATTCTTCCTCCCATTGCTCTCCAGCATGGCAGCTCCCCACAGATGCACAGTCCGGCCAAGCAAATGTTGTACTTTGGAAGATGCCCAAGTTTTTGCGATGCCATCGACTCATCAAGGTGACTAGTGCACAGAATATAAGAATGAGAACAAGAAACCCAAGTTTTGACCCTGACTGTGACACCAGCTCCTGCTCTGGCATTAAGCATTCGCTTAGCATGGGATTTTCGGGAGTGTTCGCAAAATCTGGATTCCCAAATTGAGACAGCGGGACCTAGTTTTCAGAGAAACTAGGCGCCCACAGCTCACTGACTCATCTCAGGTCTTCCATACTTCAAGTCAAAACCCAAGATACCTAAAGTCAGTCCATACTTCGTACAAACACGAACGCCATGTCATGCAAAGAAAAATGCACCGCAGCAAAAAAAAGCCACATTAACATTTTCATCCAGTCTACATTAACTCTCGTGTTGTCTACACGTGCCCCTTGTACCTCAGCCTCCGTGACTCAGTTTCCTCATCTGTAAAACGGATAACAAATACTAGCCCTCCCTTCTTTCCGGGCACTACAAGGCCTAATGATCATTTTGGAGAGTGGAAAGTTTTGCGCCAATGCTAAGAAACATCATTTCGCTCACGCTGGGGAAACAAAAAATTGAACCCAAAGCCAGACCTTAGACTGGAATAACGACAACTGCAATGGAAACTGCAGATCTCAGCTCCTCTGAAAATCTCTGAAGTATGACAATAGTTGAAACCCATATATGTTGTGCCTCACCTGGGTTTCAGAAGTGATTGAAGCCTGTGCTCGCAGGCCTCACATGCGGGTGGCAACATGCAACAGGGAAAGTCATGAGGCATTTTACAGCATGTGAAGGCTTTGAGTCCTTTACGGATATCCTTCTCCCACAGTCTCATGCAGAAATGGCATTTATTCCCCCCCTTGGATAAAGCTCTAGTAGGCGCAGTGCTCTGGGCTTGCTGCGAAGGGCTGTCCTTCAGGGTCACCGAGGCATTTAATGCTGCCATGTAAGCAAGGTGCTCTTTGGAGAACTGGTTGTGCAAGCCCAACTCACATCGGGGCTGCCCCAAGGCAGGTGCTTAATTTTGCCACCTGTTCGTGTCCTGCTGAGATATATTAAATACATTCTTTGGTGCCTACCTGTAGACTTAAGCATGCCTTGAAGTGCTTTCTTGACCCCCGGCTTAAATTCTTGAGATCAAATCAAGACTGGGTTAAGCACAGAATACAGAGTATTAGTGGTGAGCATTTGCATAGCAGGCATTTAAATAAAAGCGGAAACAAAAATGCACAAGAAGCAAGGACTGTTTCCAGTCTCCAGTGTTGAGAGAGCCATACACACAGCTATTAGTGTTAGAATTTAATATAATATTTTCCTCCTAACAATTGAAAGCCCGCCTCAGAGCAGTGGGGTTTTATGGTCAGTAAAAGCTTCTTCCCCATAGCCAAGGGCACATCAGTGGGTCGCTAAAAGGAGCACAATACAGGGGAAAATACAGCTACACAATCTGAAGGGGAGGAAGTAATGAGGTGCAGACCACGTGCCTTCTCTGACCATTTGAAGGATATTTTCACTGCAGGCTTTCACCCCCAACACCTCCACACATTGCTCCCTCTAGCAACCTCTATGTCCACAACTGCTCCTGCCACCTTCAAGACTTGAGAGTAGAAACCTAGAAATAGAGTCACTTTAAAATATTTTTTTTTAAATGAAATGATCTATGCACATGCTTGTAGGATCAACTCATGGGGCCAAAATATGATCTGAAAAAAGTAGAAGTGATTTCTATTTTTAATGAACATTCCTGTTGATCCGGCAACAAACAAAATTGCCCTCGGATATGTACTTCTGAGAATCTCCAAGGGCTTTAAAAGCACTAATACCTTTTGTAACATGCCCATGAGGAGGATATTGTACCTATTTTATAGATACACAAGCAGAGGTGCAAAGAGATATAGCTATTTTCTCAAAAAACAGAAGATTTCAGACAAGACAATCAGATCTGGGACAGAAGTTCAATAAACAGATTTAACTTAAACCAGTGAAGTCTGATACTACATCCATCCAGGTTTATCTTAAACCAGTTTGGGCCACTTTGAAAGCAGTTTAGGTGCACTGAACTTCTGCTGTGTTACAGATTTGAACTGGCTTCCAATCACTTACGTGTAATTTCTGTCTCTAGCCTCAACGATCCCTGAGATTAAGCCATTAGACCGTACCTGTTGCTGTATTAAGTTGACTGTTAGCCATATAACTTGCCATATGCTCATGTTACAACAACACTAAGAAAAAGTCTCAGCAGAGCTGGAGTTAGGATATCACTGTGCTCTGGCCACAGGTGAGAAGTTGAGTTATGCATTTAAAAGCAGAGATTCGCATCGTACAATTACTACTCAGGGTCCAACAGCAGTACTTTATAGGCACCTATTACAAAAAGGGAACCAACGCACAGCTCCAGTCAAGCCATGCCCATTGCAGGCTGCAAGGTGCAGAGAGAAGCAAGTGGAGCTATGTGCATCTTTTCCCTGATGCCCAATGTTCAGCTCAACACAAGTTAGAGCAGCCTTGGGGTTGCTCTATCTTGCACGCAGGTGCAAAAGACCCCAGGAAGCCATTCTGAAAGCCAGATAAGGACCAGTTGGAATGACCATTTACTGAACCATTACAGACTGGCATGTTCGAAGTCATACGGAAAATGAATTCACAAGCTTCAGCTTGGTACTTAATATGGCTTTTTGTCTAAAGGCAGGCAAGAAATCCTGAATCCTATGGTGAAAAAAACCCAGTGAATAGGTATACTGCTGTGGGAATGCCAGCTTGGCGTGTCCTCACCCTCCTGTATACATCTATCCAGTGCCACTCACATACTCAAGCACTAAATTCCCACACGTGGTTTTTAAGAAAAAGGAGAAATGGTTAAACAATGTTAATATATTTCAGATTAGAGGACAAAGAGGCACAATTTAGGAGTCAAAGGCTGATCTCACGCACAGCTTTGTTATAGAAGGGAGTAGAGAAGTTAATGAACCTAGAATAACCTTTAATTTTCAGTGTCCCCTCTCTGTCTATTCATTCAGCATTCACCGCAGTGGCATTGCTCCTAATGAATGACTTGGTATTCATGCAGATCTCTCAGTATTACTTGTGTGTCTGATCTCCCCTAATGGAAAAGCTGATTGTCACTGGGAAGTTATGAGGAAATATTAAAAAGATCTGATCCACGGTGAAAGTTTCTTCGCTGCAAATGAAACTGCCAGGCAACGAGTGCAAATAAATTTGGGGAGCTTACTAGCACTGAGGTTTAGTGCCTTTCTAATTTATATGTTCACCGTTGAGCTGCTGATCTCCAGTCCAAAACTGTCACAAAGAGGTATCCTCCTACTCTATACATATCCTTCCACCGGCAGACCCACACTTGCCAATCTCCCCAGTCCTCCTGTTGAGATTACAGCTAATTTATCTCATCTCCACCCCAGCACAAAGGCTTCCCACTAACCTAGGGTTTTTAAAATGTGCCTGACACTTCACTACAAAATTGTGTAGAAAATGGTTCATGGGTTTACTTCCTCTCTTCAATTGCACTGACCCCATCCCCTTCCCCCACAGTCCCCACCATCCCCTGCCCATTTGCTATTCATAGCATCCCTGGGGCAACTGGAAAAAATTGCTTCAAGCTAAGAAACGGTCCCAGGAAAGGAGGTGTTATGCAGCTGGCCAGTTTTTTTGATTGTTTCTCCCTTAATTGCACACCTACCTCAATTATACCCCAACGGCTCTTTGCTGGTCACACACGTCCAGATTTTAAGGCCAGACACAGCCAATTATGGTCAGCTCCTCTGACCTCTTGTGCCATACAGGCCAAACCCAGTGACTCCTGCAGTGGAGGGAATTGATCTTCCTTATTGCATAAGACCCAAATCACTCTCCCTGCAGGAAAAAAAAAGCCTTAATAGGGAGACGGAGAGGTCCAAGCTTTCCTTTTAGGGTTTCCATCATGCTGTGCATAGCAGCGACAGGGGGTGGGCGTGTGGTTTTGTCACTTCTCCATCCTTTCCGGGAGATTCAGCTCTCAAAGCATGGATGTATCCTCAAAGTTCATGCAAGCAAGGGCATCTGGGCTGTTTTGATACTGTGGTGATGAGTTATCTTATAGAAATCTAGGCAGAAAAACTGAGATCTATGTGACTCTCTACCTCAAAGTGTTTCCAGGACATGGGATCCCCTGGGTGTAACAGCCACCCTCCCACCCCAGTGTGACACGATGGCAGAGACCTAGAAATGGCAGGCTCCATGAAGCATTAGGGGCTGTAATCAAATGCAAGGCTCCTAATACAGGATCAGTTACGGGGGAAATAAATGATGCACATATTTAAAGTGGCCGGCTCACTCTCTGCTCTTGTACAAGTTCTGCGAATATGCAGTCTGTTGCTGCTGCCTGAAGTTTCTTTTTGAGGATTTTTTGGGGTGATATCTTTTATTGGACCAGCAGCATCGTTGGGATACAGTTTGACAAGCTTTTGAATGCAAAACATACTTCCTCAGGTCTAACAAAGTTTCTTTGAGAGAGGTTTTCATTTGAGAACTATCATTGAGGGTGAAACCTTTTAGCTCGTGATGAGCGCTAACGTATCAAGTAGCTTAAGTAGGTAGATTTGAAAAAAAAAAATAGCTTGGGTAGATCACTGCTGAGAACCCGGCCATCACTCCAGTCTCACTTGGAGTGTTATTTCTCAGGCCGATGGTCACATTATCATCATCATACGCATTACAGATGAGGCCAAAACACATACGCCTGATGTAATATGTATGAAACAGAGTGGGAGCTGAATGGCTCAAGCAGCACAAAGGCACTTCACCTTCTATTAGAGATGGGTGACGGCCGCAAAAACAGGGGTCCAGGGAATAATTGCTCTGTTTTTCTTTAAATAGAAACCCTTTTGCCCCTTTTTTACAACTGCTATTGGGATGGGGAGTGTCAGCAGACAGGCAGGTTCAGAGCCTTGTGCACCGATACGGACCGAGACTGAATGTTCAATTCATGCGTGCATGGGTTTGTACCGGGAGCTCTTGCCCACTTGTCCCATCAGACCAGACTTGCCCTTTCTAGAGGAAATACTGGTGTGCAACAAACAGGTCCAAAATTCACTTTGTGCAATATTAAAACAAACAGCTCATAAGGGGTGAAAAAAAAATGTGAACATTGTTAGCTAATTAATAAATCCAGAGAAAAGTCACTGGGGACGCGGAGGTGTAGACAAAGCCCCCTTCCGAAAAAAAGTGCTAGAGGAACAAGGATGAATTCATTCCTGACCTAGAATTGTAGCAGAGAATGATGATAAAAGACTCAAGGGCTGGGGCTTTTAAACTGAGCCATGACAAATCGGGATCTTATTTTAGCGCATCAGCTCCCGAGTGCCAGTCAGAGTCCTTCAAGTCCTAGCCGTGCTCTTGAAGGTGGGAGGAAGCAGGCATCAGGCAAACTCCCAGGGTAACAACTGCTCTTTCAGCCTTATCTTGCACCTCTTCTGTCCTCATGCAATGACCCTGAAGCCCTACCACCAGTAAAGGTGGTCACAATTTCTCTGCCTCCGCTCTCTTATGTATTCGACTGAGTTAAATTTATTCTGGGTGCTGCTCCACTGCCCTCAATGGAGTGATACTTAGGATGAATTCTGCCCACAGTTTGCAATGACAGTGTTTCACGGTCACAGTGTCTGAGGACTAAACCCTTGCCACTAAAACACCTCCTCATCCCTTCCATGCAGTCCCTGCAATGCCTGCTGCTCTACTGCCATGCCCCCAAAGTAGAGTAGAACAGCACTGAACCCCCAGATCACACATGGACAGTAAGGGAAGAGGAGTTATTAAAAGGAAATACAGACTGAAGCCCTGTGCTTCTCCCTTCCTGCTTCCACCATAATGGCCATAAACAGGCTTGCCTGGGTTTGCTTCCAACATGTGTAATGCTTGGCACAGAGGAAACAAACCTAGGAAGCAACTGGGGGCTTGGCACTTGGAATAACGTTCCCTGTGGACAGACAGATAAACCGGCGAAGGCAAAAATAATTCACCAACTCCACTCAGACAGGAGCGGGGCAATCCGAGCTGCATAAACTCCCCTGAAATTTTTGCGTATGATTTGTATATCCAAGCAGGCTTTGGTATTAAGTCCGCGTTGATTAGGAAGATCGGTTCAGATGCATTGCACCCAGAATACCAACAGACGCTGCTGTTCAGTCTACAGTTTTCGTACCCCCTCCCTCTTCTCCTCCCTCTCTGCAAAATTCTCCGGGAGGAGAAGAATTCCTCCTCTCCCTTTGCAGATGCTGGAAATACATATGAATAAAATTAGTTAGAGCAAAACTAGATTTCCTTCCCCCAGAAAAGCTCTGAGCTAATAACGCTTTGAAAACCCCATCTAAGCCCCGGAGTCGCAGCGTAAAACATTCTTTACTTTGTAGTTCTATTGCTAGGGCTCTTTAGCTAGCCATGCCATGAGCAAATAGCATCTCTCTGCCCCCGCCCTCCTTCCCCTACCCCCCAAAATGCAGATAGGTGTCCTTCAACAAAATTGCATTGATGATACCGTTGTGCCTTGAAGAGTCTTAGGTGTCTTTTACTGAGAGGGGGCCCAAGCTGAAAGAAGGCAGGCTGCATCCACAGTACTGGCCTTTCCCCATTCAGCTGAACTGTATGCCACTTCTTAGAAGATGGGCTGGAGCAAGGGACTCTAATTTTTGGCTCATCCTCTCTATGGTTTGGTTTCTCCTATCAGTAAACCAGATGCTGCAGAAGATGAGCTGTTCTGAAGCCCAGAGATCCTCAAAGTATATTTGCCCTAAACAAAGCTCACGTCCGCCTATAGTGTGCAGAGCTGTTGAAGTGTCCAGTCACAATGGCACCCCTGGCTGGACTGCCTGAGAGGTGTGCAGCAAGAGACTGGATGTAGAAGCAGGCCCCTCTACTACCTAACCTAGAGAACAAGGTCCATTAGGTCAGAGGTGATCAAAGATTCAAATTTCTACACCATGTTTAATTGGCTGCTCAAGTGAGACCGGGAGGGAAGATGGAGGGCGGAGAATGACCCTGTCTTTGCCTGGATTGCTCAGGTATATACGTAGACAAGGAAATATCAATGGTGGAAACATATAGGATACCATCTAGGGGCAAATGCATGTTTAGAGGCAATTTGTGAGAGTCCTCTCAACTAAGAGTGCAGAACGAAGCTGTCCTCAGTTGATGTAATGAAAAATTCACTGGGTCAAAGCAGACACGGTTCATTGGGTAGATCTGATATCTTTTACTGGATCAACTCAAATAGTTGGAAAAATTCTTCTTTGCAAGCTTTCGGGTACAAATACCCTTCGTCAAGCTGGGGAAGCGTCTAAAGCATAAACTTCAGTGCAATCATTTGAGGGTGGAGGCTAAAGACTATGGACCTCCCACACCTTAAGGTCTTCTCTGTTCCATAACCCGGATCAATTATGACCCAGATCAATCAATCAATCAATCAATCAATTACGGCCTAGATCAATCAGCTGGAGCCAGTTGGGAACTGCCAATTAAACTCCACTGCAGGGGAGTTTTCCCCGTTCTCCATTGCCTCCCTTTGCTCTGCCTCTCAGAGGGCAGTTCGCATGAGGTCCTCTGTGACAAATCCATTTTCCCACTTCCCTTTTGCATAGGAAGACAACTCAGTTGACAAGAAGTAAAGGCATATTTAAAAGTAAAAACAAACTACAGAAGAGGGAAAGCAGAAAGGGCAGAAGATTGGAGTCTAGATTTCTTTTTTTAAACAAACACACCTGAAGAAAAAAAACTCAGATCTGCACATGGAAATTTAGTAAACAAAACCAGGTGAAATTAGTTCAGTACAATCTATCACTCTCAGTTAATAATTCACCCAGTTCTGCTTAAAACCAAGATGATTCATAGAATGAGGGTAGGAAGGGAGCTCAGGAGGTCACATCTAGTCCCACCCTCTGCTCCAAGCAGGACCAGCCCCAACTACATCATCCCAGCCAAAGCTTTGTCCTTCCAGGTCTTAAAAACCTCCAAGGATGGAGCTTCCACAGCCTCTTTGGGTGACCCGTTCCAGTGTTTTACTATCCTCTTGGTGAGAAAGTTTTTCCTAATATCCAACCTAAACTTCCCTTGCTGCAACTTAAGCCCATTGCTCCTTGTTCTGTTGTCTGCAACTGCTAAGAACAGTCCAGCTCCATCCTCTTTGTAACTAGCCTTCAGGTATTTGAAGGCTGCTATTAAATCCCGCTTCAGTCTTCTGGTTAACTATACAGTTGCTGGGCTTGGACAGTAAATACATAGGGCTCTTTGACAAAAGCTATATAAATTGCTTTTATCCAGGCACCTGCAGATAACTTGGCAATTGCTGCTACTCATGGAAACCCATTTGGCTGGTAAGTGTTCCAGATGTTTAAGTGTACTCAGGCCCTTGGAAGCAAAGCACCGTGTAACCGCCAATTGGTGCATGGACCTGAATGTTGAAGAACCCAAGACTTTAGCTATCCTGGGATTTTGGTGTGTGGGTGCAGCTGCAATGGTGCAAAATGCGCTGCACTGATGTAAGCATGCGTTTGTGCATGTGCTTGCTTGCACACACATGTGCACCGCACATACAGGCACTATGCGCATATCCTGATGGGTGTCATACGGGACCTACTGAATCCATAGCCTGTTATTCAAAGGATGCTTTATTCGGTTACGTGTGTCTAAGGACATGTCTGTTCATGTAGTGATGCAAGAACTGTTGTAATGTAAGGGGCAATTACTGCCCCTTGCATTCACATTCTGCCTTAGTCCAAACTACTGTGCAAGTGCAGACGAGCCCCAGGCAGCATGTCCAGAGGAAAGCCCCTGCCCTTTGCTGGACTGCACCCACCCGCACCTCTGGTCACACAGTAATGTGAAATGTTGCAAACAACCTCTGAGCAAATCTGGCTGCCAGCCCTCCTTTGCTTGCATGTTTGGTGTCAGGCCAGCCAGGCCTGTTTCCACAGCTTTGTTCTGGGGCAGGCAGATGGGGGGAGAGCGGGGGAGTTGTGGGTCAGCCCTGGCTGCCTGACACGTATTGCTGCTTTACTCACTCCACCGTGAAAAATGTCACCCTCCTTGGGCTTTTTTTTTTTTCTTTCCCTTTTCCACACAGCTGTTAATGAGACAGTTTGCTGGAGCCAGACAAATGCAGACAGGCACGGCTCTGTGGCTGCCCAGGGGGCCAGGCGCTCGGGAGCAGGCAAACTGGGCAATGTGGCACCTTGGGTGTAAACATGTGGCACGTTGGCGTGCCAAGCGCTTGGTTGGTGGCCTCTATTTGTTTTTCAAAGAGCTTGTCAAGTTCATTTGCACTCAGCCCGGATGCGGGCTTGCACGCAGAGCGAGCCCGGTCTTTGTTTCTTCCCTCGCTGTATTGCTACATGTCAATGCTATCCCAGGTCCCAAATGCTCCCGAAGCAGCCAGAGCTTGGTCTTCCTTGTTCGAGGCAAAACTCACCTCCCCATGCAGACGGCCAGTGCAAAGGCCTATACACCACTGCCTCCGTTGGGGCTCAGTGATGTTCAGCCGGAGAAAACCTAGTGCTTGCTTCCAGATGCTGTGGCTGCCCAACCCTCTCCGCTTTCCAACCCTTGTCCTCTTTCTCTTAAAGCTGACCGTGTCCTAGGGCTAAAGAAAAGAAGGCATTCAGGATAAACTCAACTTTACTTGCTCCTTCAGACGTGTTCACATGGGTGCATTGGTGTTCTTCAGCTCCTATGCACGGGGAGTGTTTGTTGGCTCCATGATGGAAAACTTTTTGCTCTTTTTCCACGGATCTTTTGGAGTTGCATGAAGAAGCTGAGACTGGAACCGCAGTCACCTGTGGAAACTGGAACCAGAAGCTACCTGGCTTTTACCAGCCCTGAAATGTTACTCTAGGGAAGAGGAGCAGAATTGAACCACAAAGGTTTTACCTCCAATGTTAAGTGCATATTGAAGATTTAAGTAGCAATTAAGGTTGCTGTAGAAGATGGCAAAACAGCATGTTTATTTTCCACAGATAAGAAAAAAAGAAAAAAGGAGAAAACCCCCCCCCCAGCAATTAGGAGAACAGACTGGGGGGAAAAAATATTAAATGGATGTTTCTGCACAAAAAAAACCCAGGCTGACAACATTTCTGCTTTGTAAGGGGGAAATTACTGTAACGCGCTGTTTACATAGCAGAAATCAGGGGAAATTATGCTGTCACACTGACATCTGTAGGAGAAGGACAATTTTAAAATTACACTGTTCAACACCTTTAATGATTTGTAACACAAGAGGTGTGGCTACTCCTATTAAATGTGTTGCCAAATCAATAAAAGGCATAATTGGAGTTGTTAGAGCAAATTATAGCACCACCGTTATGTTGCAATACAATGTTCCCTTGTAAACTGCTATTACGGGTAAAGCTGTATTTCTCTCTTATTTGGCTGTTTTGTAATGAGTTGGCATTTTGCTCCATAATAGTTCCACTTTCTTTTATGGAGCTTTCACTTTTACTTTCCTCCTTTGTGCAGCCTATAATTTCCCTTCCCTTCCCTACCTCTCTGCCTGTTGACAACTGGTCTATACACCTTTGAAAACAGCCCTGAGGTTATAAACTATATTATTTAACATTATTTGTAATCTTTTTCAATTGAAAGTCAAGGGGGGAGGCTTGAGATTCACACATTTAGAGCCCAAGATGGCTGCGGGCTGGGCTTTCACCTTTTCTGGGGGAAGGTGTGGAAGAAATGGGCAAGACAATGCATGAACTCTTCAGGGGACTCGCACCTGGCATTGCAAATGAAGGACTTGGGCTTAATTGTCTGGAGCCGTGCGAGTGACTATTAGCGCTTATAGCTTGGCACCAACTGCTCTGTGCATTAGTTGTAAATCACAAGTGTACTCTAAGTGCTAAAGTTACCAAGGCTTCATTTATTGCCTCAGATCATAGTTGCCCAGAAAGGGCCACTGCCTTGCTCCTAACAACCAGGGGCTGATTATTTGTCTCTCTAGCAAGAAGCAAGGCTAATAAATGTCAGTTCCTAGATATGCTATTGATCCCATCCTATCCAAAGTCTTTGCTGGGATACAGAGCAGAGCTAGTGTCAAACTGCAAGGTTGCTGCCTAGGTACGAAAGTGCTAGCACACACTAGTACTTTTTTGACCTATCAGTTCAAGGGAATTGGAGAGATTTACCATTGGAAATCCAAGAAAAGTATTTCTTCAGTTCGCAGTAAAAAAACCAGGTGACTTGATCCTGTTATAGGCTTAACCTAATATGGCACAAGCCTTGCCCCGTTTAAAATAAAATCCTGGGGATCATTATACTTGGAATACCTGCAGCCACAGACCTAGCAAAATGTACTGCGCGGACTGTAACTAATACCCACTTCAGAGAAAAGGGGACAAGCGTGCTAGATTTTTTTCTCTTCCCCCTTGAGGAAAAGATAAAGGGTGTTATTTAGCTCCCTTCACATCAGAGTGAATAAGTTGACTCTGCTCTTCCGACACCAAAACAGTTTTAATTTCAGCAACGCGAGGCCCGCAGACATGCATGGGGATGAGAAGGGCATATAACCCTGGACAGACAAGTGTCTTGCAAGGGCCCAGCACCTCTGATTTGTAAAGGAGAATGTCATCTTAATTGACAGGAATATATATATATATTTTTTTTTTTTTAAGTCCTTGCAAGGACCGAACTGCAGCCTTTTGTTTTCCCTGCATCTTACAGGAGAAATCTTGTATCCCCTGAAGTTTACATGTCAGCAGCATCAGGGCTGTTCCTGGCACAAATGCTGCCAGCCCCAGCTCACAAGTTAACACTGCACAGCAGCTGTCCATTAGACAGCATCGACGCAGCAGGTCTCTGCTAACTGCCAAGCACTGATTTTCAAGGCAAGCACAGTGTGACAGATAGAGGCGTATATGGCTGCTGCTATTATTATTTAAGTTATTTTAGGAAAACTTGAGCTGAAGCCGTGAAGCAGGCTGCAATTAAACCCAGACTGTCCATGTACATAAGAGACATTTATTAAGCTCTTTTACTATTAGTTGTGTGCATATTTAAAATAGGAAAGTGTATTTGATTCTGGTAAAAAAAAAAAAAAAAAAAAAAAAAGAGAGACACCTTTTAAAATTGAGTGAGTAGTTAAGTAAGAAAGAAAACAGGCCTGATTCTCCTCCCAGGTATCCACGTGTAAAGCAGAAGTTATTCCACAAAGGTCAAAGGATGAAGTTCCTCCTTGCTTTTACACTAACTTAACAGCCCCAAAGACCATCTTCAACCATACGGCACTATTTGGGCAACGGGTTCTTTGCTTGCATTGAAGTCCTGATTCCACCATTTGCTTCCCAAGCCATTAGCATAGATACCTAAATATACATGAATGCAACTGTAATTCCCTATTTAAGGAAAAACTATTTAGCTAGACTATTTCCTGGACCTGTGGGAAATCTTTGCTTGCTATATTGTAATATTTTGTTAGGGAACAGAGAAGACAAACACTTGCCTGGGATGGCTTGGACAGGGGTGGTCCTGCCTTGAGCAGGGGTAGAGACTGGATGGCCTCCTGAGGTTCCCCTCCAGCCCTATTTTTCTAGGATTATAGTAGCCGCGTTTCATTTTCACGATATCACCTTGCCCTTAAAGATGTGTCTTTTGTTTGAGGATCTCAAATGACCTAGAAAAAAGGGCTGTGCTTGCTGATATTCGTTTAACAGACATGGAGACAGAGGTTAAGAAACCTTTCCCAACTTATGTTGGAGGCAGAAGTATCAGTTATTCAAGGAGGAACATCAGCAATATTCAGAGTTCAAACATATTTGTTTGCAAGCCTCAGATCTCTGCAGCTCTGGATAGGAAAGTTTTCCTATCCAGTTTTGCTATCTTCCAACGAGTGACGAAAAATATTCAATGTCTCCTGGCTCCCCGGTTTCTACCCCCCAGACAATAGGCAAAACTAGAACCCGTCAATAGGAAAACATGTACCAGAAGACCTGTACTTACAACGGAGGCAGTGACTCAAGAAGGCACAGAGGATAATGTATACACCTGCTTAACCGAACTCAGCTTAACCTGCATTTTTCATTGAATGCAAAGATACACAGTAGTTTCTCTTCTGACATAACAGTGCTCTCAATGGTTTTACACACCCAGAGAGCCACCACGGATGCTCCTGAAAGGGCAGACCCTCAGCAGGTGTTAGACCAGTGCAATTCCACTAACTTCAGTGTTGATTTACACCAACAAGCCCATTGTGAACAATATGACCAAAGAGACAGAGGGTCAGGAAAGCATAGCTGCATGCCGCTTCCCATATCCCCTGTGCCATCCTTTCTGTGGGGTGGTGGAAAACATTAATTTCAACTTCTATCCTCAAACTGCAGAAGTCACATTCCCTGGTCCCTCCGACAAATCGGTCCTCCAAAATAGAGCTAAACATCGCATAATGATATTTCATAAAATAAGATTTTTTTTTTAATCCCTCCCCCAGTCTGGCAAGAAGTAAATCAGCCTCTACACAAACTCAAAAACATCAACCAGCTTTCAAAAGGGGAGGAGGGAAGGAAAAAGAATGATTAAAATCTGCATATTATCTCCCAGGTGGGGTGCAAATATAACCAACGTCAAAAAAAAAGAAAAAGAAAGAAGGGTCTCAGTTTAACGTGCAATGTATTTTACTACTCGCTAATGGAAATCTGAGTTGGTTGCAAGTTCAAAACCTTCTGCAGTTTCAGATGCAGCGAGGCGGGGGAGGAACCCCAAATGGAAGTGATGCTCTTGTTTCCTATCATACTCTACAGCGCGAGCCTTCATTTCTCTGGGCTTATCGGGCATAAGAATGCATTGCTTGTAGCCCAAATGTAGAGCAGTTAATAAACAGGCTGTTAATGTGTCAGTAGACAGCAGCAGACACCAGCACAGTGTCCTAGGCTCCCCCCCCCCAAACCTCCTCATAATCCTAATTGCATCAAATCTAATCATTTTTATGGGATAAAAAGATTTCCATGGATGACAAAGGGTTACATTCTTAGCCCTGTTGATCCATCTAGTAAAATTAGATAAGAAATAGATTTCCAGGCAATGCATTCAAGGAGGGGTGGGTGGGTCGGTGGGGATGGATAGAAAAAAGAAGCAGGGGGAGAAATCATTTACTACAATTCTGTGGCTCACTCTTTGGTTCAAGAAAGAAAATGTAAATGTGATGTTCGTTTGGCCACAGGCAGCTGCTTCTATCAGCCACTGCAAACTGCAGCAGGACAAAGGGGGAACTCTGCTAAAAGGAAAGGTTAATAGCAAAGCAGGGGAAGGGGGGGAGGCTCATCAGGATGTATGGCACGTCGCAGCCTCGACACTCGGTGATGGGTTCGAACTGGGAACTGACATGAGATATAGAAGTGCTCATTGAAAATAATTCAGAGTGACGGCCGCATTGGCCTGAAAATGGAGAAGGGCTGAATCACCAAGCACTTGGCGAATATGCAGGCGCAGGGTTGCCAACTGCTCCTGATTATTTTCAGTAATAGTCTGGATTTTACTGACCACTCCTCTTCCACCCCTGCCCCCACCGTAAAATCTCCAAAGTTGGCTATTTAGTTACCTGGCAGGGAAGGCGGCAGTGGGGAGGAGAGGTTTTTGAGCCTGTCTGGTGAAGCAAGTTCACGGTCCCAGCAATGTCTATATCTATCAAATATGCTAACAAAAAAAGTCAGTTTGGGCCTCTGTAAACATTGATGCACATGCTTGACTCTTTTCTGACTCTTGAATAGTCCCACTGTAGTCAAACGGGACTGCTCACACCCCTAAGGTGAAATGTGTGCAGGACCCGAGCCTTACATACCTCGTGCCTAAATGCCTAGACACATAGGAGGATGCACAAACTCCATATTCACGTGCTCGTTTATATGCATTTGATATAAAACCAGGAAAAGGCTTATCTTCACGGGGCCAAACCAGAGACTGTTGTGTTATGTGCATAGGCGAGGGTAAAGAAAAATGGGGAGTTGATATGTGTGTACAGAAAAATTGTCAGCGTTGAGAAGGATTGTTCTAAAGTACTGTGAAAAAGCAGAAGTGAGATGCAGTTTGTGGTATAATGAAATTCCAGTGCTAAGCAGGTTCAAGGCAAGCAATGTGCCAATTACAATTTCAAATGACACTCCTCTCTCTGCCCCATACAGAGCATACCTGTATTTACCCAGTAGGCACAGTATACCCCCACAACAGAAACAGATAGCCAGCGCCTGGATTTGCTAAAGTCTTGCTCTCCCTCAGCTGGAGGTGAGGCACAGGGTACATTAGAGCGAGTCGGACTTGGTTGCATTATACAGAGGTGCCCAATCCCTGTGGGATCTCTCCTGCCCCAGCGGCTCAACCTGCGCTGTAACTTTTCCCCATAGACCTGAGGGCTCGTAGATGGTAATACAGTTGATTCAGGGGATAAACAATAAAAAAAAGTCACACTGGTTTACACAACTGTCAGTCAGACCTTGTCTATCCTCCGAGTGCTCATGTGTAAAAGATACAATAAATATTGCCAGTCTCCCTTTCCCTGTCTCTCTTTTAAACTCTTATGAATGAGCCTGGAGTAAAATGTTGATGAAGTGCTCTTCTACAACAGGCAAACACCGATCCTCTAGTTGCTCATCTGGCTCACACAGACCCTAGGATGGAAATCACCAAAAAAAAAACAACCCAGAGGACACGAAAGCCGCTAAATCCATGCTAAAGGAAACAATGAGATTGCAACAATGCCATGTGTTTAGACTGCATGCCCGACTGCTGCTCCTTCTCTGGTTTCCTGTTTTCCCACCTCTTTATGCCCATCACCAAGACACCCTTCATGCTCCCCATATGACCCCAAGCCCTGAATGCTTAATGTGTTCGGTACTGGACATGATTCATGACAGCAGTAGTGCTACACGTTATTTTACAATCTAAGCCGCTCATACCGAAATAACATTTTTCCGTTGCATCAGTGCCAAAAATGTCCAGAATTACTTTCTTCTGGCACTGAACAAGGAACTTGATTTGAATGGAGAAAGCTAGGGAATGAGTGCCTCCTCCCTGCCAACTCAATTCCCCAGACAGCTCTTGCTTCAAGTTTTCCCCAGCTCGCCTCCACATTACCGATTTCAAGCTATAGTATAGACGTCCCCACACTGTACACTAAGTTATGTAAAGGCCTAAACCCTATTGAAAGCCCCTCTGTTGGTGGCACCTGGCTGTAGAGTCAGCCGCCTCATTGACCACACTAGACACGTACTCTGTTCCCACTGCTATATTAAGCAGCAAGGATTTGAAACAGTCAAATATAAGTAGGTTTCTTCTGGCACTGCCAGCTTATTTTCCTGTTCAAATAGGAAGTTATTAATGGAGCCACATAAAAAAAAAGGTGTTTTAAAGGAGGCAGAATTCCTGATTTCTAGAAAATTTAGTGTGGAAGAGCTTCAGTAAGTTAAGCTCAGGTGAGCACCTATCCCTAAGTGAGCCAACGACCTGGCTTGGAATGAGAGATAAAGGATGGGCATGCGATTAAGATGCTCAATGCATCTGGTTTCAATTCTTGGTGTCCTCAATGACCGGGGACAAGTCACTCAATGGGTTCCTAAATGTCCCCAACCCTTTACAGACGTTTTTCTGGCCCTGCCCATCGTAACTGTTTGTACATTTGTGTAGTCACACTGTTCCTTACCGTGACTTGTAGAGAGCTCGGCCTTTGCCCTAGTGGGGTCTTGAGACACGGGTATACTATGAGCATTAAAAGAAACCTTGTGAGAACATGCTCTTCTCTGACATTTCAATGGAGAAACACTTTCTCTCATGAAACTCTGGTTCCACGGAAATATGAAGTCAGAAGGTTTTGTTGTTTTTTTTAAAAACCCACATATTTAAGTGAACTTTTTTTTTCTAACTCGTAAAAACAGGCTGCAACTTACAGGACTTAGAGCAGAATTTAGATGGGAGTTTTCTCCAAACGAGGTGGCGGACTCAGATCTTGGGATTTTTTTTTTTTAAGGTCTGTCTCTACTTCAGTTAGACAATTAGGAGGTGTCAGACTAGCTTCAGGGTGACCTCAACTAGTCCAAGGTGTGACGGACAGCCTGAAACACTGGCTCCAACTCCTGCTGTAGCTGAGAAATCCCCTCCCTGCAGTTTGGCCCTTGTCAATATTTTCCTCTCACTGCTAACAGTATTTTGGGGGATGGTTAATGCAGGACCTGCTTTTTTTCGGCTTTTCCTTCTCTCCTTTGTCATTTTATTGAGGTGAGAGCCTTCCTAGTAATAGTATAAAGCCCACTGGCTAGATGAGGGCACCCTGTATTTATAACACCAGTGTTGAAACACAGACTAGTCATTTCACATAAATCTATGGCAGGTTAATCATGCCTACATTTTCAATCCAGTTTTATGAGGTCAGAACTATTGGTCCAGGCCACTTCCCACAACTGAGGCCCGGCTGACGCCGACTTCTTCCAAGCAGCAAGAGGGATTGAATTCCTCATTGCTGCACCTTTTGCTGGTACAAGCAGAAGAAACCAGCTTCTTCCAGGCTCACAGATCTTTCTTGCAAGTGTGCTGCTATAATGCTGGGCTTATGAGCCTTGATCCAGCTCCTGCCAAAGCCAGGAGGCATTTGTCACCCATCTCAGTGGAAGCAGGATTAGAACCACTATCAATATCCTTCTCTCGTCTTAGCTCGCTCCTTCAGCTTCAAAGCAAAACATTGCTCTTTTTCAAATGCATCTCGTCTGCAGAAAGACCCTGTGCAAAGGGTGATAGTAGGGTATCGGAGTCTGGTCTTGGGATCAATTTGAACCAGTTTCAGGATGTTTGGGGGGACTTGGCACATGACTTCTGAACAGCTGGGATTGACAATAATGTCAAGAATCGGTCAACAGAGAAGGAGAACAACAAGAATTCATGCTCATTTTAATTGGGAGGTTACAACAACCCACGACAACAAAATGGCATGAAAATGTATCAGTGGTGTATGCTCCTGCTTCCACTTGCAGGTTGGCAAGTTAAATTCCCAAGGATGACTAGAACCAAATTTAGTCTTTATATCTAACTTGCTCTTCACCATGAACAAAGCTTGTAAGCTTTGCATGGTGTTGTACTTGAAGGAAAGCTCACTGCACCATGCTTGCTTCTGGTCAGTCTTGCGTCCCTGTTTTCATATTTGCACAAATATTGCAGTGTTTCTTCACAAATTCAAACAGACTTTAAAACTTGTACTCATATTACTTTTTGGAAAAAAACATCATTTCTGTCACACCTATGTTTTGGAGGTAGAGTAAATCAGTAGTGCCACTTTAAGAAAAATCAAAAGGAGGACTGACAGTAATTTGAGGATGTGTAGTGCATCTATTATCCATGGTGCATCTGATACGCAACACAATTTTGAAATAGTGCCCAATTAACTAATTTGCTACCTCTATTATTCTGGATTTGAAACGAGTCTAAGAAGAAGATTCGAAAGTATTCACCAAGCCACGCAAAAAAAATTCTTCTGAAAACTACAGGGAGATGAAATGGCCCTGGCCCCTAGTTGCCTATATTTCTGCTCTCTGCATTTGGCTGCAGCATGCACTTATCAGTTTGCTAACAACCATCTGCTTAGACCTCAGTTCTCCATCCCATTCAGTCTACACTGCCACATACTGAAATTAAAAATATTGACAGAAACAATTTTTGCAGGGAAAGAAGGAAAGGTAATAGGAGAGTTGAAGCTGTGAAAGATTCTTAGCGGCAAAGTTTCAGTACGTACCCTGTCAACTGATATTCCATTTATTTTACATTCCTGAAATATAAAATACTAAAATTAAAATGCGATAAGGATGTAATTTCTTCCATCAAGCCACGGAAAATGTTAGCATCAGACCGTCCTCAGCAGTAGCTTTCCAGAACAGCAGTTCTTCCAGGCAGGGTTGTACTTGCTAAGGAGCAAATTTTGCCAAGATGCCAAGGAAGAACGCTCCATGGGAAGTAGCTAGGACACTCGGTAAAATGCCCAGCAATGCACGGCTAACATGGCAGATGAAAAGGACCTTTGTTGGCATTTATGCATGGAATTGGTTATGGCCCAACGCAAAGCCTGCTGAAGTCATTGGAAGTCTCTCTGCTGATTTCAATGGGCTCCAGGTCAGGCCCTTAATGTAGCTTATGCTACATC